>NC_068945.1:41762095-41875203 GCF_026419915.1 Harpia harpyja | reverse complement strand
AGCTTGATACCATATATCAGAATATGGTACCTTAATAATATGCATTCTGACCCTAACAGTCCTTTCAGCCTGTAGGTAGGTATAGCCTTTAAAAAATATGTATGCTGGAGCAGATTCTCAGCTGGGTAGACTGGACATTTGATTTGAATTGCTGCTAATTTGATTTGTATTTCCATGTCTCTGTTTACAAGAAACAGTAAAGTTCCTTTATTTTTCTGAGAGTAATAGGAAGCACAGGCTGCCCAAGTTCTCGTGAAGGTTTGTTCCTCTCTGTACAGCCCTCAGATGTCACCTTAAACACTGTCCCTGACAAGGCGTCAGGAGTACATGGATCTACCTGGATGCCCCTTGCATTGTTGTTGATGAGAACACCTTATAGGGAAATTCCTCCTGAGACAAAATTGTGTCTTTAGCACTGCTGGAGGAACAGTGATGAGGAATAAGGGTGCTACTACCAGCAGTGGCTGAGGCAACGTGTGTCTACAGTAGTTTTTGATGGCCCTTCAGGGTCTATGTTAAAGGCTTTATTTGCTGCCTGTACCACCAGAAGAATATGGCCTTTGGTTGAGGCAGGGGCTGTGCTCTGGAGAGGTGCAGCGAGGCTGCAGCCGGGCTGCAGAGCAGCCCTGCCACTGGTAAAACCGTGCGGGGAAAATGGACAAGAGACAACCGCAGTGCCTGCTCTGGCCGTGCATCAACTGCTGAACAGGGAGAGCCCAAGACCATCAAATCCAGGAGTGCCAGGGTGAATGACATGCACTAGTTCAGCCTTTGGAGGAGTAGCATGTATTCCTCTGTACAGCCATGCAGGTCAACTGGAGGAAAGCGGCACTTGGGCCTCAGATTGGTTTGCCTGGTGCTAGAGCATGGAGAGCATGGAGAGAAGCTAGACCGAGGAATGGAGATGAAACTTTCCCACTGTCATCAGCTGGCACCAGGACCTAGCATTCATCACTATGCAAAATAATATGATCAAGTAGACAATTTCCACTGTTATGTGACCTGAAGAAAATTTCAATAACCACTCTCTTTTTAATATGATAAATCTTCATCTATTTTTACAGACTATAAAGAGCACAGAATTGTAGCACAGATTCCTACCTTGAGTATTTGCTGTTTACAAATCTGATTTCCTTTTGTTTCTGAGCATGCTATTCCAGCAGAGAATCCTTTGTAAATGCCTAATTGCTTTGTAGGCCACACACTATTTGATCCTGGTGGTCTATGAAGAACAATAAAAGTAGACTTACAATAGCCTTCTTTAAAACATGCTTGGCACTTGACCATGAACATGCATGTATTCTGAGGTTTCCATTTATTAAAAATCCAGCACTTTTTATTGAGCAAATTAATGGTTCAAAATCACAATGAAATACCACTATTACAGCTGATCTTACCTAGAAAAATATGGCACTAAACCTAACAAGAATGAACTGTTCTCTCTCCATTTTACATACGCTGCCGACATCCATATGTGGCGTTACAAAAACTGTCTTTGGCCTTTTTAGAAAAATCTTAATGTGTATTTAAATGAAAACATAAGTGGGCTACAATCCTCTGAAGTACTTTATTCAATTAACTCTTTTTTTTCTTTCCTCAGTAGAAAGATTTGAATTATTTTATATTGTTTTGCTCCCTGAAAGTCTCTAGTGTGATTACTATGATGATGCCATTTGTGCCACTCCGGGTACATTTACGTCGTATTTTTCATTTATAACTCCTTGATTCAGATTTTTATGATGAAACCATTAGGAGTCCAGTCCTGTAAAAAAGACTTAGACCCAGGTCCTGGAAAAAAACATATACATATGCTTAACTTGACTGCTGAGAGTAGTCCTGGTAGCGAAGTTAAGTGTGGCTGTAAATGCAGTACTGTGGCTTTCTCTGTTTCAGTAGCCCCTGCTAGCTGCAATGAGACAACCCAGCGCATAGAATTAAGGTTGGGGCATATTGTGTAGGTCCAAGGCTGAAGTATTCTCTGGGATGAAACTATAGGATGTTAGTTCAAATGCAGCTGATCTTAAGAAAAAAATGGAAGCAAATTGTTTCAGCTGTTATTATGTCACATAAATGAAAGGTATAGGAATGGTGTCATATTAGATGCCTTTTTTAGCTTATGAAACTAAAAAAAAATATTTTTAAATTAAATTTTGCAGGTCATTAGTCTTTAAAAGACAGAGAAGTGTTGAGGGCTATTTTGAAAATGCCAGATAACTAATATTTTTTCTAACTGGTCATTCATAGACACATACACCCACAACCTAATTTTAAAAATAATAAATTTCATAACTGCTTGCAGATTGTTCTGTATGTGCAGCAGCCAAATAGACATGAAATGCTGAACAGATTTAATGGAGCAGTTGTAGTCTATTGGGGTTAAAAATCTCCTGTCTACAGGAATTTAAATATGCATTTAAATAATAGCCCATAATAACTCAAAGAACTCCTATGTTGTATAGAAGAAATAGAACAGTTGACAATAGAAAGTCAGCCAAGTTATCGTAAAGATATTTGGGGAGCCCTGTAGCATGCGGGGTTCATGGGGTAGGGAATGATGCCCATGGACAGCAGTGGCCCTTACTTACCCCGGCTGTCCACTTGGCTTACAGAGAGGTGATTCAGCGGCCAGATTCCGAGCCTCTCGTTCACATTCCTTGGTGGTTATTCATTCACACAATGAGACCTATTAAAACCAAAGGGAGTCCTTGGGAGAATAACGTTTCTTGCCTGTGGGCAACGGGTTCTTGATTTGACTCCAAGAAAGTAAGATGTAGCAACATTGCGCTGCCCAGCTGTGGTAAAGTGTTTTGGCAAATTGGCATAGAGTCTTGGCAAATGAGACATGCTGAAAGGCATCTGCTCCAGTACACAGCTTCCAAATTAGCACATGCTTTATCATCTCTGTTTACTGAACAAATGTAGCCAACAGGGGGTCATAATCCTTGCCAGCATTTTGGGATGCGGGTTTTGTGTGTTAACGGTCCCATTTGCTCGTGTTTTCTCCTTCTTAGTATACTATGTTATTTAATGACATCTGTGAGCTTCTAGGTATTTTCTATACTCATACATTCAAGTCCTGAGCTTGCTAATGAACACTCACATAAACATCTCCTTGATTACAAAGGCAGTAGTCACAACAGTAAAGTTACTCAGGAGTTTAAACTCATGAAGAACTGTGCCTGTAGGATTAGTGCCTTAATTTAATTTCCTTTTTTTGTTGTTTGTTTAATATTTCAAATTGATTTAAGTAGTTTTTGTCATTATGATTAAATACAGGTGAAGAGAAGCATTTTTGGATACTTATCTTCCTTTCATCTTTATTAAAGTTTTTCTTTTATTGAACTGGAAAAATATTAAACTTTTCACCTTAGACAGCAGGTTGAAGTATGACAGTGTAATCCAGATGGGAAAACACAGGAAGACTTGGATAAAAGAAAATGAACTGCAAAGGGGCTCATGCTGACGACGTTGACAATGCTGTAATACTACCTTCGACTCAGTCTCGAGCTGTTTGTTTTTGCAATGAACACAAGTTTCCATTATAACATTTGCCTGTATGAAAAACTATGGCAAGACTTTGGTTTCCATGGTGACACTTCTCTTTTTCATACATATTTATCATTAAAAAGCATGAAGCCCACCCTTTTCTATCTGAGAATGTTACTTTTAGCACTTAATAATTGAAGCCAAAGCTGATTTATTTTTTATGTCAGGGTGTCTTACACACATTCCTCTATCAGTGAAAACTCCTGCAGTATTACAGTCATTTATTATAAGTAGTTTATTCCATACATTACTTGAGGAAAACATTTCCAGGTTTTAAAACTGGAGAGTGGCCTGCTTTTCCTCCCACAGTTTCAATTGGCACCACAGGGTATCAGGGCTAAGCTTTCAAACTATTTCAGAGCACACACCGCTCTACACACAAAGCTTTTGGCTTCAGTAATATGACATGCAAGAGATGCGACATTTCTGGTTCTTGCCAGTGACCAGAGAATACTTGGAAGAGTAAAATATTTTATGCAATTAACCTTTTTGGAAATAGAAATGCTCTGTCTTTACCTGGCTGGCAATCTTTTGCATTTACACAGCAGCATTGCTACTTTTTCCTCCTCCACAACAGAGGAGGAAGCTAATAAATAAGCTAGGATGGCCACTGTGTCTGTTTTCCTGTTCTTCAAATCCATACTTCAGCTGGCAATTTGCTAACATTTCTCAAGTGAAAAAAGTTAGAAACTCAATCCAAAACAATTTTTCCATTCTCAGGTTCCCAAGCTGATGCCTTTTATTAGCAGAGCTTTGTATGGTGGAAGAAAGATACCCCGGTGAAATATGTTGTCTAATTAGTTTTGAATCTAAAAGCACCAAGGATATGTGACATAATTAAATATACAAATGCTACTTGAAACCTAAACAATTCTTACAAAAATTGAGGCAACATCAGAATGATGCATTCAGAAATGTATTAAGCGGCACTGAGCAAGGTCTGTACACTATATATACTATCTGGAGTGGGTCAGTCACCTGAGGTGTCTTAGTGTGTCCTTAGTATTTACAGTATTCTGGGTGTTTCCCAGCATAACTGAAAAAAGGATCCTGTAAATCCATTGCAAATTGGTGCCGTAAATCCAAGCTGAGATGTTTGGCCAAACTGGTAGAATAGACTGTGATTTGGGATACTGTCACCATGCAGTTATGGTGATGAGTATGGTATAAAAATGCAGGTATTTTTTAACTTAATGGCTAGGAGTCATTACAGCATTGCTCAAAAGTCAACGAGCACTGTAAGTGCAATGCAACTGGAGATGAGTATCAGAAAAATGAGGATTAAGAAGTCCTTAGGAAGAGTTGTTACATGTGAAAAATCATGGATACTTCCATCACTGATGTCTTTCTGGCTTAAATCTAGACTACCCCGTGTGGCTGGCAGAGCTGAGCTGAGCGATGACCTAGCCACCACCAGCGTAAGACTGCAGTGCTGTGCACAGTGAGGGCTCCTCACTGTGATGGGAAGGGGCACGGCCAGCAGAGCAGGTTCTCCGGCCGAGGGCCTGTTTCACCACCTCACGTCAACTCCTTCAGACCTCTGGGGATGGCAGTGGCATCTGGATAAGAAGAAAGCAGCAATGCAATGCTGACACGTCTGCACTGCACTGATGGAACTGTGCTGCCTGCATGGAAGTGAAGGGAGATGAGACACCTTTGTTTTTCTCCTCAAACATCTCCTTCCAGGTGTAGGATGCTGGGGGAGACCTGCTCTCTGTGAGTGGCCTCTGTAAGGACCCTGTCCCCTGATGGTGCAGCTCCTCTGAGAGACTGTGGTTTCCCCTTGTTTGGGCGATCAGATATTCTCATTTAAGAAATTTTTTTGTTTGTGATTTTTTAATTATTTTTGGGGGGGCGGCGGGGGAGCAGCTGAGAAGAATTTGTATACTGTTATGCATTTAAGAGTAAAGAAATAAAAGCTATTAGAAAAATAGGTCAGTCATTAGATTTACATTACAGTAAATGGACAGGTAGATAGCTGAATAGATGTACATACACATATATGTACTTCTCACCTACATTAGTGGCAATGTATTGGTGGGCAATGAAGCGGTAAGAGATATCAATAAACTTCTTAATATAGGACAGGCCAAACACAGGATTTTATATAGACAGATACATATGTATAAAAACTGTAGAATTTGTACATATATTTACATGTGAAGTCAGCATCTGAGGTTTCTGAAAGCAGTATCTAAGTTAAATTTGCTAAAACATTTTTGAACTATTCAATGTTCTTAGTTTAACTCTCTCCATCCTTTGTTTTCATATAATCCAATAAAGACAATTTTTTTTCTTTGTGGTAACTTGGTTGCTCACACCACAGGCGGCTGGTTCAGCCTAGGCCTTGGTCTTTTCTTCTGGATTTATTTATCTTCCATTGTAGAGCAGAGGTGGTCTTTCATATATGCACTAATAATGTTTACATTTCTAAAATGGAACACAGACTTTCACTTGAGGTAAAAGATCACAAGGTCAGGGAAACTCAGAGATTAGATCTTCTGCCTAAGCAGACTGCAATGTAATAAACCGTTGGAGATCTTGATCGGTAACACTAATACCCTCCTTCAGAGCCAGAGGCCAAGGCCTTTTGTGCACCGGCATTTTTGTTAAAATTGCCTTCTAAAATTTCTTTTAATTACCCACTCACACCAGTGAAACCTCAGGCAACCTAACTAGCAATTGGGAGCATCAGCGTATTTCGGCTTAGTGCTGTAGCCTCGACTTGATCCAGCCCTGGTAAAGAGGGATGCCAATCCGCCAGCTGCCCACTCACACCTCCTGCCCACTGCTAATGGAAGTGCATTGGTGGCAATGAAACAACAAGAAATGTTATTAAACTCACTAGTCGTATAGGCAGGTCAAACACGTGGTGGTGATTTTTAGTAGAACAAATGCACCTATCAACAGCTTCGAAATGAAGAAAGCAAAAGTCAACATCTTGGAGACTGGGCTGTTTGGGTAGCAACGTCCCTAAACAATTAAGTCTGACGTGCTGCAGAAAATCTCTAGAGGTAGGTTAACTCATGAGTTTTGAATTAATTGGTGGTTACATTTAATTCATTTAGATATAGTGAGACTAAATTAGTAAAAAAGCGTGGGCTAATGTTCAAGCAGCTTTTCCTAGGAAGACTTTTTGCCCTGCATAAACATTGAGCATCACCTCCATGATGTCCGTGTCGTTTCCACAAGCGGTCCAAGTATACCTCTTGTTTTCCTCTCAGCCCCCATAGTGTGCTTTGGAATGGAAACTTGTAGGTCTTGCTTGGTCCAATTTAGATTTGTGCCAGTGCCTAAGTCAAGAAGTTAAGTTTAACTTTCTCTGTTGGACTGCTGTATCTGTAGTAGTTTAAGACTATAAGAGTGGCAAAGTAAGTGGGAGAGGTAACATCTGTTATTAGAGAATTCAAAATAGTTGAAAGATACAGAGGATCTAGAATAATTTCTGCTATTTTTACTTGCTTTCTTTCAAAAAAAACCCAAACATGGAAATATAAAAAAAAATTCAGTAGAAAAAGATTTGCCTAAATTATCAACTTTTTGACTGAAATATTTAGACATTTTTGATCTGAAATACTGTTTCTAGTTTGTCAGCTGGAAACAAATGTTTGCTTTGGGCAATATCAATCTGCTTCATATTTTGAGTGCCTCATGGGAATGGTAGTTCTCAGACTCTTACACCCTCCTTGTTCCCTTGGTCATGCTTCACAGTCAGACCACTACTCCCATGGTCAGCAGTGGCCATTCCCTAGTAATGAATTACTGCAAAGCTCAAGGGAGAGAATATGTAAATTCCACCACTTGCAAAAAGCCCCTGTTGCTGGGCTTTGTGTAGGAATTTTTGTTGCAACGCTCAGAAAGGAAAACATTTCCTTTCCTGTGGTTAAGTCTGCAAAACTACTTGCCCGTTCCCCTGCAACTTCCCTCTCCCTCTTTGCATAAAGGTCCTTCTTTGTCTTGCAAGGTGCTGTGTGTGTTGTGTGGTCCCTTTATATCCCTAAAATCTAAAAGCACCTTTCTTTTGTACTGAAACATATGTAAGGGATACTGCGTGTGGATGTTCCAGCTGTATAACTCTATACAGATCACAGAGGCGTCATCCAAACTTGCAGCAATTTATTGGCTAAACAGGAGAAAGTGGATTCTGTAAATGACGAATGAAATGGGGACTATTAACCTTCCTGGAACCAAGTCTGTGGGTAAGAATGTGTGTAGCCCACCAGAGATGAGCAAGATAGGATGGATGCCTGAGCAGAATCAGAGGCATTTGTTTAGTTGCAACCACGGTGAAATCAGTCCCTGCGAACACAGACAACTTCAGGCTAGAGTTCTGATTCCAGCCAGTTTCTAAAAATAACATGAAAGCTGTGGTGAAGACTGATAAAAGCTTGGAAATACCAAGCTACAGCTGGTCACCGGGCTTGATTCACTACTATATTAAAGCCCCTTTAAACATCTTTGGCAGGGGAAAGGGTCTTTAAAGTGAGTGTGAATGATATGGTTAAATACTTGCAGATGAGTTATCATAACTTGTGTTGCTGTATAGGGTTATGGAAATATATGTTGTCTAGTCCTGTTCTCCTGAGTCGTACAGGTCTAAGAAACTCACGTGTTTGCAGGATAGCTGCAGCTGGAATACACAGAATGCAGTGTGGTGTGGGAGGCTCAAGCCCGAAACAAAAGCTCACACTTCTCAGTATAGGAGGTTGTAATATACCACATTATATCAACATTTAAATTAAATTACTTGTATTAAGTAAAAATTTAAAATGTTTGTAACAAATTTAGTCCACATTTTATGTAGGTTTCTGTATCTGGCTACAATAATTGTACATATATAAGTAAAATTCAGGACATACATCATAGTCTTCAGAGAGCTCTTTTTTAAAGATGGTAAAAGCCTGAAGTTCACTCTGTAAATACCATCTAATTAAATGATTCCACCTCAGTTTTAAATCATTATGCAAAATGCCCAGACCATGTTTTTCTCTGGGTTCCACCTAATCCAGCTGAATCTGTTTTAAATAGCTATAATTGGTGATTTTCTAGATCAAGGGACTTACTCAGATCAATGACAGTAGCTTGTGTATATTGATTACTAACCATGCCTATGAAAATATCATTTGTTACCTCGGGAATGATAGTGGAATGAACAAGCTAACTCCAAATTGGAAGGGGATCAATGTGTTGCATGTAGATAAAAAGAAGCATGTTACCTGAGAGAGCATCAATTTTTCATGGACTGTGGACAAAACACGAAAGAAAAAGGAATTCACTAGGTCAGACACTTAATTACCGAGGTCCTGTATTATTTTCTTGTAGCAAAAGAGTGAACCAAGTTCATTTTTCAGTCACAGAGAAGGAGGAAATTCTCTAAACCATGCTGAAATATATGGGGCATATCCATTAAAAGTGAAGATACATGCTGTGGTATTACAATCATACTTAATGGTTTAGAAACAGAGACTAGTGTATCATCTTATAATAAGTACTCCTGGGCAGACATGCTAAGCCACCTAGGGGTGAACAGCTTATGCACATAAACATCCCAAATGTGTTGGCCTCCAGGAGAAGCTCACTTCTCCCCTTTTCCTCAGACATACGAAATCAGGAGTAAAGAATATCATATTCCAAAAATACACCAAATTCAGAAAGTATATCATATTAGAATCATATTCACAAACACACTTCCTTGCAAGCACGTATTTCAGAATATTTCTTCCCTTACTCCAGGCTTGCCACTGAGGTGGATTGGCAGATCATGGCAGATGAGCCTTTTTGCTGTAAATGTGCAATAAAAGAAAGATGCAGTCCACAGTTCAGCAACACTTATTGCAGTTTCAGGGAGGATGGGATGTTCTACAAGGGAAAGGGACGTGAAAGACAAGGTACAGGTTGTGCAGAGCTGCTCTGCTGAAGCGCAGAGCAACCCAGAGGCAGAGGACATGTGTTTTCCAAGCAGAGGAGCTGCAGACGTCCCGCAGCCACGATGGAGGATCCCCTATCTCTGCAGACAGGTCCTTGCTGCCAGCTGGCTCTGGGCGGTCACTGGGAAAGCCCGCTCCTTGCTCTGTAGTGAAGGGGAGAGGAGGGAGAAGAGACATCCTTTACCTGGGGAATGATCTGATGGAAACATCCCAAAGGCGAATTCTGTAGTGGTTTTGGACTGTGGCCTTTTGACTGTCTTGGCTGTCCTTTCTGGTATGCAGATGGCAAACAGCCTTGTGTTAGGCTATGCTACTAGACTCAGGAGAAGGTAACTCTTCCTTCTTTTGTGGCACTAATGTGAGTACTAGTATACGGGGACTTAGCCCATCCCTGAAAATCACAATTCCCTGATGCACTCCAGACCTACCTAGTGGGATCTGTAGGAAGTTACTCAAGTCTAAAGTAACACAATTTTTATATGGTACTTTAGTGTTGAGGAAAGATAATGCAGGTATTGTAATTGGTGAAGAAGAGTGGTGAACTGAAAAAGAGTCTAAATTGTTAGCTTGTTTTTCATTACTTTTCTACCTGATCTCCACCCTATGAAATTTCCATAGCATTTCTTTCACACTGTAGTGGTGTGAAATGCATGGAATATACTGGCAAAAGCTCTGTTTTCTGATTTCAGCATGAGTATTCAATCTTTTTCCCCCTCTGAATAGAAAAGGGAAAGGGAAGGGAAGGGAAAAGCTTTCCAGAGTGAAATTAGAAATATTGACTGTTCTCTGAGCCAAAGGTACAAGATAAAAAATAAAATCTTTTATTAATTCCACATTTTTATTTGCTCCTGTGATTTCGGGACCCCACTTGTGGTGTTTTAATTAATTTGGGAATTTGGCAATAATCAGTGAAATTATAGGCGTTATTAAAATCAGGAGAAATCACATAGTTTTCAGTCATATTAGCTTGAAGTATTTCCACTCTATGAGCTGACATAATCCTGAACAGCCTGTACCTCTTCTCAGCTTTGCTTTTGACAGTGACAGAGTAAATATAGAAAACAAATGAATACAGGTTTTCTACTTTATTAGGGAAGAGTACCATGTAGCCACAGAGTTTGCAGGTTATTCACTACCACTTTAAATAAACAATCTTCCACAGCATTATTCCCCTAAAATATTTTTGGGTGGATGAAACAAGTCAACAGCATTCATCCACTGATAGAAAAGCATGAGAAGTTGAAAACATACGTACTACTGTGGCTCAGAGAATTTATAGTTTAAAGTAAACGAGTTAGCTCCAATGTTAATCCTTTATTTGTTTTTAAAAATTGAAGAAGGTCATAAAAACAACTCACAAAGAAGAATTTGGCATCTGGGCATACTGATGGAGTGCGTTCCTCATCAGAAAAGAAAGAAGTGTTGATATTAGTCAGCTAAACTGGATTCATGCTGTTTTCTGCTTCTGCTGCTGTTGTTTTTCCTTTGCTTCCAAACATTAGACAAATACTAGCTTTCTGCTTTGTTTCAAGCAAGGTGATTAAATGTAGATGCTGGCTAGCTTGCAAAAAGGAAAGATTGTCTCAGAGAATTAGCACCCTTATTACATGGTTCAGATTTTAAATCAAAATTAACAAATAAGACTGTCACGCTATTGTATATGAACCATAGGGCAATTTTTACATGTATAAACACTGATTAGCATTTCACTTCAATTTGTTAATTTAATTAGGTATTTTCAGAAATTTTAAATATTGTTTGAGTAGAACTCCTGTATTTAAAGCTTTTATATGAAGGTCACATGGGCAAATCTTGTTTTGCCAGGTGGACTGTCTACAGTGTACAGAGTCTTGATAAAAAACAGCTGCAATTGCCTGATACTGGTTAAGACTCAAAAATCAGACTGTGCAAACAAATATATCTTGGCCCTAGATACTTGCCACATCTGCCAACAATTAGTTATATATCAGGACTAGAAAGGGGCACAGAATAAACAAGATCTGATTTCAGAATAAGCAAATAAACAAGGAGCTCTGCATCGTTATTCATCAAGTGGATGTGGAATTACCTAAGTTGTAGGCTTAGGTTCGGAGCTGTCAATCCTTGAGGTTTAGCTAAAAGTATTAGGTAACAAAAGATCTGATTGACAAATACTTTGCAGATGCTCTGGGAGCGCTTTATCCCACCTGCTTGCCTGCTCAAGAGTGCCACCCAAACTCCCAGCCAGGGTGCTTCTGGGGGACAGATGCTGGGGGCGAACTGGCTGTGGGAGCAGAAAGAGCCATTTCTGAAGAGCTTCTTATCACGATTGTTAGTGTTCCTACAGATAGTCGTGTCACTATGCCACTGGTGTCGTGAGATATCCATCTGCTCAGAAATAGGTGAGAATCTAAAACAAATGGATACTAACATTTTGGACTGAAAGGCAGTTTTTAAACCAAAGTGTTTTCTGAGGGTTGAAGGAGGGAGGGAAGCTGAGACCCAGTGAAAATACTGAGGTTTCCTGGCTTGCAAAGTTAAGTTGCTGTGTAAAGAAACCATGAATCCTGACTCTCATCTTGCAGGCAAACTGTTCCAAGTTTTGAAGATTTTCCAAAACATTTTGACCTGTTTCTGGAGAGCATGAAAATGAAACAATGTTGAGTTTCTTTAACAATGAAGCATTTAATGACAATAAAATTGACAAATAATAGGCCACGTTTACTTTACTATCTAGACAAAGCAAGTCTTTCTGATATTGTGTTTCACTTGGAAGATTGTATTCAATTAAAGTCAAAGCAGGAAAGGAATTTTATTACCTGCATGTAATGTGGGATATGATATAATGACCTTCATTCAAACTCCCAATCATTAAAACTCTCTAACTGGTGACCAGGGAGGACTTCAAATTCAGTCCAACAGCTGCAAAATATGAATAAAAGCTATAACTTAATTGAATCAGTGATTCTAAATCTTAATACACAAATGGCATGAGAAAATCAGGCGTGTGGAAAAATAAGTTTTCGCTCTAATGTATTACATTTTATTTTGAATAATTCTTCAGCTGAGTTGTGCTGGGTAAAAGATAGTAAGACACTGTGCACTGTCAGGTCTCTCTGATACCTCGATTTTATTCTCTCTAATGAATCCTCTGATGGTTGGCAACAGCAGTAACCTGCCAACAACAAAGAGCGAGCTACTGCTCTCTTGCGTAATGCAATTTCTATAGTGGACCAGGTCCAGAGCTCAATTACGCTGGAGCAAATCAAGAGTAAATATCCTTCTGAGGCCTGAACTGAATGGCATATGAGAAAAGACATTTTTGTGTCTATGGAATGGGAATTAACAAGCATGGTTTTTTTCATTATTCGATTGATAATGGTCATATAATCACACATTCAAGGACCCTGATCACATATTCCACTGAAATCAGCTTCAAGACTTCCACTGATTCTGGCCAGCTTTCAGTCAGGCTTGCAGACAGCAAACAGGTGGAGGTGAGTAGAGTATAAGTTATTTTTCCTAAGCTTTGGGGAAATCAATTTTATTCAGAGTATCTCTGAATTAGGACACAGGCCTTAAAGGGGCCTCAAAAATAATTTCCTGTCCTTTTATACAATGTCAGAGTCAACACAGAAGCTCATAATGACCCATTTAGATTTTATGGGATAGCCAGGCTTAAGGGTTGCCATCATTTTGTTTTCTCATGGATCAGAAAGAAGAACATGTTCTGGTCAAAAATAATGCAGTCATGTCCAAAAGGAAAACTAAAAGCTTTCCTCAGAAACACAAGTTTCACAGAGGGTGGTATGATACCTCTCCTCCACACCTCAGGTTGCTGTGTTCAAAGTTCAGAGCTCACAAGGAGATGAAACAGAGTAAAACCTGAATTCTAATCTTACCTCACACTGCCTTAAAAACTCACATCTATACAATGGAATATTTTGTCTGAGTTAGTTAATTAAAAACCACTCTTTTCATCTTATTAACTATATTTAACCAACCCAGTTGAAAGTTGCTTAAAAAATCAGAAATTGAAAAGGAGCTCATTTAAAAGTGAATTAGCATTTCACTGATTTGAGTTTAATATGATTGCATTTATACAGTATAGAAAAATTACCACTTTCTTAGAAGTCATTTGTATATTTAACTGCTGTATGAATTCACCTTTGATGTAGTGGAATAGTATTTATATCAACTGTTAAGTATTATAAGGTAATTAGTCTTGCTCTGTTCTGCTTCTAAACAGTGAGTTATTAGATGCACGTGGTATGATACAAGTCTTATGATTTGTGGCCCCAAAATCTCCATGAATCTATTGGGATATGTCTCTGTAGTGGCTTATCCTTATTCCAGGCATAGGATTATTTTAGGAAAACTCTTACAAACCTAATGCTGGTCTGACAGGACTCTAAAGCCTAGTTTTTCCCTCTAACCAGTCAAAGAATCTGGGAACTGACTGCAAGAAACTTGGCATGGTGTTTCTTCTGGGAAAGATGTTGTGGCTGAGTGACAACATGCTCAGGTGTCCCAATATGTGAATGCCCCAGGGAAGTTCTTCTCTGACTTGTCGTGTCCTAAAATAAAAGTACAGTAGGAAAAAGAAGAGTATAAATATATATTGCATATATCTAGAGGATATGTGATCAGCCTTGTGTTCCGGTCCTTCCTGATGCTTGCAAATGCAGAGGAATATTTTTAAACCACATTTCAGAGTCATCAACTCTTCTTTTGTTCAGGAATCCAAGTGGTGCTAGAGCAAAGTGCTCCAGACTGATGTAAACACGCCTTTTAAAGTGGAGCCAGGATTCTCCCTCGAGTCCTACTGTCTTTCATTGCAACGCCACAACATCTTTCTGTACATTCAAAGTGAAGAGGGAAGGAAGGAAGGAAAGAAAGAAGAGAGGAATGCAAAGGGGGGATGAAAAGAGGGAGGGAGAGTGGAAGAGAAAGAGGGTGGGAGGGAAAGAAAAATAAAACATTTCACAATACTTTTACTCTTTGTCTGAACTATTGGGAAAGGATTGAACAGATTCAGCAGATTCTCTTCTGGGATTGTCTAAAAATCTGTATTATTATGAATGACACAAGCAAAAAACAATTTCTAGTACAGAGATGCATGCTTTTCCATTTGGACAGTATTTTGGTGGCTTCAAAGGATATTCCCCTTCACGTCTATGGTTAGGGACTTTGAAAGGTGCTCGGCAGTGACCCTTAATCTTAGGTGAAGTTCATGCAGAAGAACACACTTCCCAAATAGTCTTCCAAAAGCATGCTTTAGTCTTCGTTTACAAGGCATTGAGACACTAGAAGCTGATCTCCATGTTCATTCACTTTTTGTTTCCCTTAAAATGTAATCCAAATATTGCCAGATTTCATTTGAACCATATTAATTTTACCATGTGCCTACTTTATAAAGAAATGTGATTGGGAATGGTAACTTATTCCCACAAGCCATGCAATTTTTAAAAGCTGTCAATCCTCAGCAACGTTTAGCCAGTTTCAGAAAGACAATTTACGGGGGAAACCCCCACACTGTTATTTTTCATCTGAGCGAACATTTCCTTTTTCTTTTCAAGACCTATATTTTGAAAAGCAGGTAGAAGGTAGAAACGTGATCAGCTGCAACTGCTATCATATTCTGTATTTCAGCAAAGTCTGGTATTGTTTTAAACAGTTTCTGTCCCAGTCTTGCAAGAAGAAAAGAAAGTAGCAGGGATATTATCTTACTAGACAGCAAGTCTCCCTCTTAGATTCTGTAAAAGTTCTATCGGTCTATCTAGGTACTTATGGCTCATACGTCTCTGAGCATCCCTTTTAGCTATTTAAAGAGAGGCAAAGATCCCCAATTTCTGTTACCCTTTTTTTCTCAGTCTTGAAATGGTTGATAATTTTTTGTGTCTGTGTGCATTATTCAGCTATGGATGCATACTTGTGTAAAATAGTGCATTCATTAAGGACAGCTGAATTGAAAAAGTATGTGCACTTTGTTCTTAAAAAAATATCTTTATTTCCATGATTATTGTGAATGAATTCACAGGATCCTTCATGACCCCTTAGGAGCTCAGTTTCCAGGGTTTGCAAGCCTCTGTTTGTAGGATGAGAGCTTTATTTCTGAAGGGAAAAGAAGAATCTCTCAGATGACTATGGCCAAAGTCCTGGAGGAGTCTGTGACTATCAGGACGAGCATTTATCTTTGAATTTTTTCTTAGGATGGAGAGTGCCAGCATGCAGAGTAGATCACCAGCTGTGCTCACAGGGAACTGTCTTGCCTAAAAGATGGGCTGCTGCCTTCTGCAGCAGAGACCCTTCACGGAGACACCCTGTCATTTTTTGCCTGGCTCTTACGGGTTAGAATAGCAAAGCCTATGGAGTTATTGTATGCCCTGTTCTATGGCAGGCTGAAACATGAGGTTTAACATGAGGTTCAAATTTCTAGTAATAAATGGGATGTGTGTGTATATATATGTGTATATATATATATATATAAAACACAGTAAAAATCTCAATAGCCATCAGTGGTGAGTATTCCAAGATCAAGATTAACTAAGTCAAAGACATATTCTTTCAATAGTGAGATATGCTACACGAGAAGAAAATGCTTGTGTCTTTCTATGAGTTTCTCTCTTGGTAACACTATCAAGCACAACAAGAAGAAAAAATCTCTGTGTAAAGAATGAAAAGCTTTCTCCCCCCTCTTTCTTCGCTCTCCAAACCATTTTTTCCTATTTAAATTTGGAAAAGCAAAGCTCTGAATACATTATAAAAGAAGGTGTTGAAAGAAGATTAATAAAATGTGTGTCATCTCTTTGCATTCATGGCTTCTATTACAGAGGGACCTGGAAAGACTGTAGTGCACACCTCTGTCATCTTTTCCCTAGACATAAAATAGTAAGGAAGGCATAGATTAGAACTGAACATGCTTTGATTCTTGTCACTCGCATACAAATGTATGTGGATGACATAGCACTGCTTAGAGTAAATCTGTTACAGAGATAACTCTCCTGTCTCATACTGATTTCAGTTCTACTTGTTACTGGTTTAGCGATAATAGAAGTTGTGTTAAATGGAAATAAGTCAAGGTCATGGTTTTGGAGCATTAGTGAAATTCATCAGCCTGAGTCCATCTTCCAATATCTTCTCTGACTTGTACTAAAACTTTTCTTTTTCAGATGACTTCTCTGAAGAATTCTTATAGCATTCCAGCAGTATACTCCTGTATGATATTCAGAGCCCCTTAATAGGGAAATTATAGTACCTGTCAAATTGATGTTCGAACACTACTGTGGTTCTGTGGGATAGTTTTCATTTGCTTTGTTATTTTTTGTTTCCAAAGGGAAAGACATATTTGTATAAAGTTGAGCTAAAGATATTTATTATCACAGTATGTTATAGTAAAACAGCCAGAGTATATATAAAGACTGATTATTCGCTGAATATGTTGCAATCAATTTATGTTCTCAGAATGAAACATCCTTTTTTCTCTTTTCAATTCTTTGTAAAGCCATTTGTAATAACCTTGTTTTCTGAAAAGCATATGCTGACAGTTACTAGTGTGGTAATGTATTACTAATGTAACTAAGCTCAAAACCAGTCATCCAGTTATTTGTTTAGCTCTTTCTTCAGCTGTAAGCTACTTTATTTAGGACATGGATGGGAGCTGACTGCTGCATCTGTGCATAACCAGCTCTCTGAAGTTGCCCACTTGCCTTTGGAAGCTTCATGGCTCTTTCAGCTTGGCTGAGCTGGAGGTAAAAATCTTTGCTGGGTGGTGCTCAGGCAGTGAAATGACTGTGTTTCACTAAGATGTGTTGAAGAAATAGTAATGGTCGATATTCCAAGTTCATTGCTTAAGTCAAAATGCTTCTGGTTCTGAATTTGCTTTGCTTGTTCCAGACCTGTCATCTCTTATATGTTGGATTTGGGACTCAGGAGGTTTCATTCTGCTCTTCAATCTCATTAGCATAAGTATGGAGTCATTTGACCAACCTGGAGCTTTATTTTGTAGGTACAAGCTATTTAATTCTGTTTAATTCTTTTATTCTTCTAAAAGACATTAACAAGACTTCACATTTGAAAATTATACAAAATTAAGAGGTGTTGCAAGTAACTGTGAGGACAGAAGAATAATATGGGGGCCACAGAGGTTGGTAATATGCAGTGAAAATAAGTTCACATAGGTGAGAATCAAAACAGAAAAATGCAAAATAACATAGATGAGACGAAGATAATACGAAACAGAGGTATTCACTGGGAGGATAATGCTTGAAAAGTTGCCAGGTCACAAGGACCTGCTGTGAGATACTACAGCAAACTGGTTGAACTTACAATGTGGCACAATGGAAAAAAAAAAATCCAAAGTGTAGTTGTTGCAGTGAAACTGGTTTTGATAGAAGAAAATCCTTATTTGCCCTTTTGCGTCTGCAGAATATCTTGAGGCAAAGTCAATATCACTTGTTAAGTATTTTATTCTATCCCAATTAAAACCTCAGATTTTCCACAAAAGAGGAACTTTTTAGTACTCTACATAAGGAAAGGAATAAAACACGTATCATTGTTCTTCCTGCCAGCATGTACAGCTACTGCTCTTCTGAGACTTTTTTAACTGCTTTGTTTGCTTATGCAATAAAGGTCTTATCAAGGATTGCCTGAAGACAAAAGTGCTAGTTTATCACTTTCTAAAGTCCACCCTGCATAAGCATAAAGCAGATTGTTTTTGCCCTATTATCTTGGTGTTCTGAACATAAGGTGCAATATACAGCCAGCCCAGCATGATCCCTCTATAGTTTCTGTGTAGTATCCAACAAATCTTAGAGATGACCTTATAGTATGGATTTATTAATTTGACTTTTTTCTTTTTTTTTTAACCCTAACAGGGAAAATGGTCTTGCCAACTGATTTAGTTTTGCCAGATCTGATCTGATTTACAGCTGCAATCAGATGAGATATTTTCCTGACAGAAGAAAAAGTGAATACTTCCCTTCAATATGATTCATTTGGGCCTGCAATGGAGAAGCAGAAATCGGGTCAGCAATAAAAAATGTCAAGCTGTTTCAAATACAGGAGTCTATGAAAGTAATGATCAAAATGAGGTCACTGAATTATCTGATTCTGAAAACAATTTTATCTGTCTGCATGGACTGGAGCCTGAGGGTCATAGATACTGAGATGAGAGCAGGAATGAATATGCCTGGAGACCATGAGAAGCACTTGAACTTGCAGCTGCTGTGATCTTTGATTTTGGAATATTCTCCTTGAAAGTGATACTTCAAGGATTGGCATCAGAACTTCTAACCAAAATGATTGATTGTTTCTTTGACAAAATTCTGTTTATTTCTCCTCCCACAGGCATTACTTCCGAGAATTTCTTTATGGGTCCTGTCAAGAATGCAGTTATTTGTGAGGCATCTGTGGGTGCTGTGTACTCCAGTTTGAACACTCCCTGAGCAATGCTTTTTCTAGAGTATTAAATAGTCTGAAAAGCACCGTGAAAAAAAATTGGATGTGAATTAAACACTCAACCCCCCACATTTTCATTCTTTTAATTCTTCATCAGTGCAAGTGAAAACGTCTGTCACAGCTGTCATGATTCAAGTACTCCATTATTTTTAAAATGGTGTGTGACTTCTGACATCGTGGCACTCCTGGGCTGCTATGAGTGGGTAGATGGAAGAGAAATTTAACCACCTTTACCGAGTCTTAGCTGTTAACTTTTGGTGACCCACTTTCCTTCTGCATCGTGAACTCAAGGACAACTGAGAAATCTCACTGACTGGTTTTGAGTTGTCCATAGTCCCACGTCATAGTGAAACACAGCTTTTCCCATTGGAGCAGTTCCTGTGTGCAGGGATGGTCTTCTTCAGAGGAGAGCAGTGGAAGAGGCTGGGGCAAGTGTTCCCAATACCACAGCCCCAGGTTTTCCACTCCCTGCTGAAAGGCAGGGAAGCATGTGTTATGTATGGAGCTGCGGTGTATCTTCTCTGAATATGTCACCTTTTAAAATACAAAAGTATTTTCTGTACAGGAAGGAAAATACCTTGAGAAAGCACACAAGCTCACTGAACCAGGTCTTCCTGACTGTTCACATTTTGGATCCTGCTTGTGTTCCTCAGCACAGTTGTGAATGATGTGCATGTTAGCAAATCAGACCTTCAGAAAGTGAGTTGAAGGGAGTAATGATGCATGAATGAGCCAGTGGCGTGAACTTTTATAGTTACCATGGGTTAGTGGATATGCAGGTATTTGTTACCCTTTGGTAACTTGTTTGTATGACTAGGAACTTCATCTTTCATTTGAACTATTTGAATTTAAAGGTACTCCTCTGAGCTCCATATTATTATCTAAAACTAAGAGCAGAACTGGGGTCCCAATGCCTATTTAAATGTAGAATATATTTGGTTTTGTTTTCTTTCCTCATGGGGACTGTAATAAGGTATTACTAATCCTTCAGATGGGTCAGTGCAAATACAGGTGATCATTTCCCTGGACCAATAAAGTACCTATTTTAGGGTCCAGTTTGAAGCCAATTAAAAGTCGAATCTGATTTTTATTTCTTTTTTTTTTTATTAGTATAACTTTAATGACTAGTGGAGTGGTTCCTAATTTAAATGAGAAAGGAATGAAGCCAACAGTTCTGTTACAGGAAATACATTTGAATCACCTGGCCTTGTTAGCCACTTTCTCTATTCTGAGGCCCTTGCCTTCTAAACTGCTTGGCTTCACTCTAAGTCCTTCTTTCAACAGTCATGGCTTTGAGAAGAAAGATCAATCCAGACTTGCTCGCCAGGGTCCCTCAACTTTCATGGAATTGATTTGCGTTATCACATACCAGAACAGAAAAATAGGTAAATTGCATGTGTTATCAAGTGAGTAAAAAATGAAGTTTAAAATATTATTGCTGGGCTACTTGCAGGTCACCTCCAAAGGACAGGAACAAGCACTTTAAGAAGGAGCACATGAAGTAGAATGGATATCTTACTGATTACAAAGCCGTTTACTACAACACATTCTTCGTTTTTATTTAATTATCAGTGTGTTAAACAGACTTAATTCCAGTGGAGGTGACCTACTGCTGGCAAAATTCAGGTTTTAGATTAAAGAACCACTTCCATCAATACTAAAAAACATAGTCATTGAAGATGTTGGTATCTTCATAAAATCATTTCTGATACTTTTGTTATGGAAGACATTTGACATACATCTTCTTAGAATTCTCTTTAAAATTTCTGTATTAAATTGTGCAATAATGTGAACGTATTCAGATTAGAATAAACTGTCCATGTGTGAAGATTTGTATACTGATAAGCAACATCCTAATTCTTCAATGAAAGGAAGTCAAAGCAGTCACTAGGGGAAAGCAGTGATAATAAGAAAAACTGATAGAAACTTCTCTGCATTACTCCTGCCCTTCTCGCAAACCTATCCTAGGTGCAAATATAAAACTATTATCGATGTCACTCCCAAACTAAATATCTGAAACAGTTGGTGATACCTATGTTCTAGCACCTGAATTGAGTTCCTAGCCAAAACAATCAGTGAAGCCTATTAGACACTTTACTTACCCTGCAACCTGCATTTGGGGAGATGAACCATTCTCCCGAATCCATTGGCTACAATAGCAGACATCTACCAAGCTCACATAAGATCACCTTTCTGTGAAGACCACAATTTCAGTATCTTCATCCAGAAGATGAATCCCACTGAATCCTACCTGTCCTGGTTTTGGCTGGGATAGATTTAATTTTCTTCTTAGTAGCTGGTACAGTGTGTTTTGTATTTAGTGTGAGAATAATGTTGATAACACACTGATGTTTTAGTTGTTGCTAAGTAGCGCTTATCCTAAGTTAAGGATTTTTCAGTTTCCCATGTTCTGCCAGCAAGCAGGTGCACAAGAAGCTGGGAGGGAGCATGGCCAGGACAGCTGACCCGAACTAGCCAGAGGGATATTCCATACCTTAGCATGTCACGCTCAGGATATAAACTGGGGGCAGTTGGCTGGGAGGGGCAGATCGCTGCTCAGGCATCAGTCAGTGGGTGGTGAGCAATTGCATTGTTCATTACTTGTCTTTTTCTTGCTTTTTGTTTTGTTTTGTTTTGGGTTGGGTTTTTTTATTTAATTTAATTTTATTTTTAGTTAATTTTATTATAT
The DNA here is from genome assembly GCF_026419915.1 of Harpia harpyja. Taxonomy (NCBI): domain Eukaryota; kingdom Metazoa; phylum Chordata; class Aves; order Accipitriformes; family Accipitridae; genus Harpia; species Harpia harpyja. Next base: position 41,853,603 of record NC_068945.1, on the reverse strand, counting down.
TCCTTTTCATTACAACTATTATTATTATTAATTATTATTAATTGTTATTATTGTTAGTATTACATTTTAATTTACTTTAGTTATTAAATCATTCTTATCTCAACCCATGAGTTTCATTTCTTTTTTTCTGATTCTCCTCCCCATCCCACTGGGAAGGGGGGAGTAAGTGAGCGGCTGTGTGGTACCTAGTTGCTGGCTGAGCTTAAACCCTGACACCACCCTGGGGTTAAAATTCAATTGACTAAACAGAGGGTGTCTCGCATCATTATAACTGATGTGGAGTTAAGCAGTTTCTCATCAGCAACTACTGATCTAGTGATCTGGAAAAGAACGGCTCTAGTGTGACTTTTGCCAGCCTTGAATGTTTCAGATAATCCAGGGCATTTCAAACAGCAGGAGACACCTGCATGGTTGCAACTGTGATAAGTCTTACCAAAGACACACCTACATCAGTGGGAGAGACATACAGACTTATACAGGAAACCATTACACTCCTGTAATTGCAGCTTCAGTTGAAAAACACAAAACGCTTTTCACTTGGTCATTTACAGATGGTTTCCAAGCTCACTCTCGACGCAGGTATACCTTGGGCTTGGTGTTTGCATCTAGTGGCAAGAGAGAGAACACAATTTCTCTGCCACCTTGCAGGCATACCAACATGCCATAAAAACATTGACCAGGCTTTTTAAATTCCAAAGGCTGTTAGAAGCCATCGACATTTACAGGCTGAGAATATGGTACATTACTGTAATCTGCTTTCTATTACTGACATTTCTGCTTATGATACATAGGCTTCCCAACAACCCCACAAAATTGGGGCTGAAACTTCATCAAACAGCTTGTGTATGTGTCTTATTTCGTATGCTGATTAGCTTCATATTATGCTGTGTGAAATCTGCCACATCATATTAAGGGAGTATGTTAAAAGTGGTATACTTCTCCAGTCTTTCTCTTCATACAAGTACACTGCAGGAATCAATGGTATTCCCTTCAAGATTCCTAAAATTTCTAGCATGTAGTCTGTGGATCTGACCTAGGTTCTTCTTTGCCAAGTAGAAGAGCCTAAAAATTCCGCTGGCTGGAAATTCATACCCCATTCAAGTAGGAATCCTGAAAGGATCCTTCCTCCTCTGAATATACCTAATAAGGGGTCTCATGAAAAAGGAAGAACCCATTCTTTCATTTCCTTCATTGAAAAAGAAAGAATTCCCTGAAGTGGCCTTAAGATTGTATGCCACTTCAACCCTCATATGGAGTCCACAGACAAAACTATAGGCCAGTTCTAATGAAAGAAAACCTGTACTTGAAATAACAAAGCAAAAAAGAGTAAACTATACCTACCTACAGGTATAGTTACAGCAATTGAGACCCAAATTGTGTCAAGTTGGGTTTGGAAGAGCATCCTTAAGGGGAGGGTCCAGGGATTTCAAAGGATATTAAATCAGAAACCTTCCTGAGGGTTTTCTACTGTTTGCATGGGTTCTCCATATAGAATTCTATAAAAGATAAAAAAGAAGAAAAAAAAAGAAAAAAGGGAAAAATATGATTGCAGAAAATTTTTCAAAAAAATTATTTTTAATAGGCAGAGATTTCAGAGGAAGAATTAATTTGGCGAAAAGAACCAAAATAGTTTAAAGTTCAGAAAGTTCTGTAAAATTAGTTTGCTTTCTATTCTACATGCAGTGGAAAATACAGTAAGTGTGCATTCATTCTAATTAGTATTGTTTGTCACTGAGGGTTATTTTTAGACAAAATGTATTATTCAAAAAAACAAACTCAAATGTCAGTTTCTGACAAATAGACATCCTTCCCCAACCATTAAGTATGAACATGCAGATCATAGTACCAAATAAGAATAGACATCTACTTTTTTATGTTTTCATGATATTTTGTACACCCAGCATATGATGTATGGATTACTATTACTACTAATAATCCTTGCAAAGTTGTTCAGGTGCTGCCTCTTAGTGTATACCTATGTATTGTATTCACAATTTGATAAAATTATTTAAAATAGATCTAGAAACTCAAGGTATAAAATTAAACTTTCATTTAATAAAATTTCATATGGTATGGTAATATTAAAAAAGATGGTAAAAAATTATAATCCTGTATCTATCAAGTAGAGTTAGCCAAGAGACTATCACAAGTTATCACAAAGTAAGTTTAAAAAAAAAAAAATCCTATCACTTTCATTTGTTATCCTAAGCATTCTCTTTGGAATGCATTATTTCTTGTGTTTTCTATTTATGTCCCAATTTCTAAGCACTAGAAGAATTAAAATTTTGTTTTTCCCCAATGAACTATAGCCATCCTTTATACTACGTATTTTGAACTCTTAAATATTCTGTATTTTGATTGGATTGCCATTCCACTTTTGTCTGAAAGGTTATTGAGGCTGTCAACAAGAAAAGGACTAGAATTACCAGCCAATCAAATTACAGAATACTTAAAAGGTCAAAGTAGTACAGCACACTAACATAATTCACAGAATATATGAGGCATTAAAATCCTAATACCTCATTCTCGTAACAAAGGTTGTAATGAGAGCAAGAAATGGCACAACATGAATTCATTCACGTGACAGCGATTATAACAAGAACCTGAAATGCAATAAACTTAACCCATTCTTGCTGCTAAGCTAAGACTGTAACTTAGGTTCGTTTCAAGCTACCTTGAAAATTATTTGGAAGCTAAACATTAAGTAAGATACTGGGTAGTAAGTTTTGTTTATACATGGCCTCAAATTAATTGTTAATCATAATTTTGAATTTTTTGTCTATGGCATATTATGTTAAAAAAAAAAAAACAACCCAAACCAGAAATTATTACTGGGTGATCTTTTAAATTTTGTTTGTTTGTTCAGCAAGGAATTTCTGGATATAACAAGTGGTGAAATGTTACATCTGTTTCTATTTTGCTAGTAATAAACTGAAGTTGTGTTGTCTATCCAACTACCCTATACAATAACAACACAGAAATGCCACTCACAAACGTAGACATGGAAGATTTTTTGTAGAGTAAAATTCATGTGTTGCAAGGTTTCACAGGAACGAGGCTTGCTTTTATAGGAGTCTTTAGTATCTGTGTCATTGCAGTTATTAGAACATGTAAAATCTTAACAAGTCTTTTTTTCCTGATAGAACATTCAGCTTTAGATCACAAATCTTGTCAAGGCAAAGAAGGCTGGCAATGACAAGCAGCCCAACCCTTAACTTTCCAGCATTTTGGGGAGGGGAGCGTTACAGTAAAAAACATTTTTATTTTAAATTTCTTTTCCTCAGTGCAATGCATAACATAATTCTTTAAGTAGTACTATCTACAGAGAGGAAATAAAAACAGATTTAACCTACAGACCTTTGGTTAACTTCTTCTTAAACTAAACAGAAAATGTTACCTCATCTTGCTTGGATTAAAAGGGGAGAGGGGGAACTCCCCCCATCGCCACACATTCCCTTATTGAGAATCTCTTCTATATAAAAAGAAGACTCTGCATATAAAAGACAATCCAGAGACATCTTTGAAGGTTCTCTTTCAAAGCATCTCTACTTCCCTGAGTGTCTGGGGATTTCTGTTATTAATTGAAGTTAATTTTCTAGGATATCAGTTTGCCATGCACGTGGGAAAGATTGATAGCCTCTTCGATTCTCAAGAGTGTTGAAAATGACACTGTTCCATCACCGGGTGTCTTCACTTTTATCATCACAAATCAAATTATAAACATCGGGGCAACCTTGCTGGAATCTGGCTTCGGGAGATTTCCATAAGATTAATTAGGCGGCCAAAGCAAAGATGGTAAAATCTAAGGGGGGGAGGAGGCTGGGGGAAGGGGGGGAGAGAGGCACCATTCATTCCTTGTAGAATGGGAAGTCAATTCAACAATGGGTAATTAGCGTGGGCCATGGATTCTCAAAGGCACTGAGGACACTGGACTCTTTCTCTCACTCTGATGTTTAGTGCGGTATTGTGGACCCCTCATTTAATTAGTGCACTTTGATACCCACAGGAGCTTGAAGCTCCAGGGCATGCTAAACACAGACTGACACCAGCAAGCTTCTGCCTCCTTCCAGTCTAATTAGAGACACAATGAGCTGCAAAGACAATGTTTTACTCCAAGATTTCTTCTGCAGATACCTCTGGCAGGAAACAATCGTTTATTTTGTGTCTATATTGGTATTCAGATTAAATTGTTAGCATGCAAAAGATGAGCTAAGGGCACATATCTATTAAAAATGCTTAGCAGAGTTCAGAAATGATGGAAGCAATTTGTGGAAAAAAAATGTATTTTCCCCTTTGGATTTTTTTTTTTTTTGTTCTCTTTTCTAATTAGTAGTAAATGATTTGAGTAAGAAAACCAAAATAGGCTGGACTCCAAAGCATGTCTTATGAAAATATTTGTCCCCCTTTGCATTAATAATTTCTACCTCTCAGACAAGAGAATTTTTAACTTAACTGTTTGCAAAAGTAGAAGGGAGAAAAAATAAAAAGAAAGAAACCAACAAGTACTTCTGTTCCAATTGTCTGTTGAAATGAACACCCACCTACCTGAACAAGTCATTGTGCAGAGAAAATGTTACTCAGATTTACAGCTCTTTAAAGAAGCAACCCCCAAAAGTTTGTGGCAGTGATTGTGTGCGTGTGTGTGGTGTGTTGGTATATATATATATATTTATAAAGTTACTTTTGATGGACAGTTCTATGCTGATTGGAAGAATATAAATATCCCAAGGGAAACTGCGTATTGAAAATTAATCTCAGCATACACAAAACACTTGTATGTGCTGCTTAACAATAGGCTGGAGAACCAGTACTCCTAAAAATTCAACATCTTCTATACTTATAGTATCATTATTTTCCTCTTTCTCTGGTAATTAGAAAGAAACAGACTAACATGTATCAATATGTTGACTCTTAGAATAGAATGGTACTCTGCTGGTTAAATTATGGTGATCTGGACAGATCTACAATATAATAAGTGGTTATAAGCTGAGAGGGAATGGATGTGAAAACATAGGAAAAGAAAACCTGAAAAAAAAAAAATTTCTATTCAAATTTTAAGGCAGGGTCTACGAGTCTACCCAACTGTGGGCAGGTTGGGCTGAGGAGCAGGCAGGGGAGCAGTCTTAGCCTGTTTCCTGATGTCAGGTGTAAGACCCTTGGTGCTGCTCTTACCTCTGCTTACTTTGGTGACCCCTTGAAGACTGCCTCTGCTGCCTGGGGATCACAGGAGGATTACAGAGGTCCTGCTACCCTTCTGTATTCCTCTGCAAAATCTGTTCCAACGAAGACAGTCTTCACCAGCCCCACAAGCTGTAACCCTTTAGATATCAAAGATGAGCTAAGAGCACATATCTATTAAAATGCCCAAAGAGTTATAGTGAATGGAGTTAGGTCCAGTTGCTGGCCGGTCACAAGTGGTGTTCCCCAGGGCTCAGTACTGGGGCCAGTTCTGTTTAATATCTTTATCAGTGATCTGGATGAGGGGATCGAGTGCACCCGCAGTAAGTTTGCAGACAACACTGAGCTGGGTGGGACTGTTGATCTGCTTGAGAGTAGGAAGGTTCTACAGAGGGATCTGGACAGGCTGGATCGATGGGCCAAGGCCAACAGTATGAAGTTCAACAAGGCTCAGTGCTGGGTCCGGCACTTGGGTCACAACAACCCCATGCAGCGCTACAGGCTTGGGGAAGAGTGGCTGGAAAGCTGCCCGGCAGAGAAAGACCTGAGTGTGCTGGTTGACAGCCAGCTGAATATGAGCTGGCTGCATGCCCAGGTGGCCAGTAGCATCCCGGTTTGTACCAGAAATAGTGTGGCCAGCAGGACTAGGGAAGTGATTTTGCCCCTGTACTCTGCACTGGTGAGGCCGCACCTCGAGTACGGTGTTCAGTTTTGGGCCCCTCACTACAGGAAAGACGTTGAGGTGCTGAGCGTGTCCAGAGAAGGTCAACGAAGCTGGTGAAGGGTCTAGAGCACAAGTCTTACGAGGAGCGGCTGACGGAGCTGGGGTTGTTTAGTCTGGAGAAAAGGAGACTGAGGGGAGACCTTATTGCTCTCTACAACTACCTGAAAGGAGGTTGTAGCGAGGTGGGGGTCCGTCTCTTCTCCCAAGTAACAAGAGATAGGAGGAGAGGAAATGGCCTCAAGTTGTATCAGGGGAGGTTTAGATTGGATATTAGGAAAAATTTATTCACTGAAAGGGTTGTTAAGCATTGCAGCAGGCTGCCCAGGGAAGTGGTTGAGTCACCATCCCCAGAGGTATGTAAAAGATGTGTGGATGTGGTAGACTTGGCAGTACTAGGTTAATGGTTGGACTTGATGACCTTAAAGGTCTTTTCCAACCTAAACAATTCTATGATTCTATAATCAGCATGTCATAAAGTCTAGCAGGAGGGAAAAACAGGCTCAGCCCTGACCTAAAAATTCCCAGCCAAATTTGGACAGATTTCTGGTCAGAATAACCAGAGCACTGAACAGAGATTTTGCCTCAGTTGGAACCCCCATCCCAAACTCAGAGGCTATATCTATACTAGTAAGCTAAATGTAAGGAACAAATTTACTATAAAACAGATATAGATATGTTTTTAACAGTCTGAACCACCAATATATTTGATTATAAAACTTGTGATGCTTACTTCCTTTTACAGATATTTAGCCGAAATACCTCAAGCAAGTTTGTGGTGACCTAATACTGCATGCTGAGGTAACATGGAAACCATATACCAAAGTGGAATACATAGAAATATTCCAGGAAAAGAGTTAAGTAAGCTTGGTTTTATGGTAGTAACTGCTATATTAAGTCCAGGTCACAGGCTTAAGTCGTGGCCTGCCATCACTCATGGCATTGACTTTTAGCAGAATCTCATGTACACTTTTGGCCTTTGCCACCTAGCATTTTCCCAGATATATCCAGACACTACCTGGGGAAGAGCATAGGTCAGAGACCGCTCATAAAAGAGAGTACAAACAAGTTTACAACATATCTATCTTCTTCTCCATGGCACAGTCCTCCAACGCAACAGTCTTTGTATTCTCCAAACTCCCACACATTCTAATCCCACACATTAAGGTGCAAACAAATCATTGGTTTGGGGTCAAAAACCCACCAGTCAGCCAGGCTGCAGAGGAACACTCACATTATTTCATGAACTTTGAGCTGAGGGAAACACTCCCCAAATAATCGTCGCGTCTTATGGCTATGACATTCGGTGACCCTGTAGGAGATCCAGAAGCTATGTAGTGGAAGTGGAGTCAGGGGGCATCACTTGGCCCAAGGACCTGCGGCTAGGCCCTGGTCCACGCTCTTTTCTCTTTCTGACTGAGCCATGGAGAGGACAGGACATGAGCTGTCCATTACAAGGCTTGTGAAAAATTATTACAGTTCCTAGTGAGGTTTGCTGTCTCTGTCACTTGACATACCTGTTCTCATATGGAAACAACCAGATAGGATTTTTGTTGGACAGAGTTTAAGTGCGTGTTACTTCTCATTTAATAGGTTTGCAACAGGCACATGTTGTGCTCAGGACCACCTGGCCGTCTTACTGTTGCAGGAGGGAGTTCCCAAAGGATGTCACCAAAGATATAACCACATGAAAGTGTTCATTTTTCTTTGAGATACCATTCAATTTTCTTCTTTACTCTCAATCCACTTTGGTACTCCTGGCCCTGGAGAACTTGCAGCAGACAAGACTGAGGAGCTCTGGTATCAGGGGTGTGACTGACGAGCTTTGAGGGCCTTCCCTGAGGACGCAAAACTGTGCTACTTCCAGTTGTCCAGCTCATAGACCAGGGTTTCACCCCAGAGAAGGTGGGGGTCACAGAAAGACTCTGAATTGTGAAATAGGTAGGAAAGGGCAAATGAATTTCCCTTTCCACTGAACCCAGCATGAGATGGGGTTGACAGCTGATGGCAGTAAATCCTTCTATACTCCAGAGCTTGTCTTTCAGAGCCTGAACTATGGACATAGGGCTATTAGGCAACATCTAGATTTGTTTTTTTTTTTAAATGAGATTAAATTTTACCACTCTGCTTCCATCTTTGAATGGAGAAAGAAATAGCAGTGACTATATGCAGTGGATGTCTTCTAGTAATAATCCTTTACTGTAGCTAGACTTACTTTAAAAGCATGATCTGTTCTCCCCAAGGCTACTTATTCCCTATCTGAAACATTAAAGTAACTGCTGAATAATTAGCCGTTGATACCTTGGAAATTAATGTTTAAAATGCGGAGGAAAAAAATAGTACATTTTCTTCAGGAAAAAAAAAATCAAGCTTTAAGTTGAAAGAAACTGCACAATCCTTTCAAATGTCCCCCACTTCCCAAGAAAACAAAACAGAGGATATTATTACTATTTACAATATATCCCAAGCTTTTTGTTATTTTTGGTGGATTTCTGAAAGCTATAAGGCAATTAATTAGGCAAGGACTAGGATTTCAATGTATTATTGTCCATATGCTGTTGTTTGATGTGATGACATGGGCCTGATATATAAAAACTACAACAGGTGGGGGGGAATAGAAGGGAATGGAGCAACTGAGCAATAATTAGGTTTTAAATATTTAATATTGTTGAGAAATAATTAGGTTTTCAAAAATGGACATAGGTAGCAGTCAACAATGAAACCCAAGAAGCTTTCTCAGGTGCATGTGGGCTTTTCAGCCATTCATTCCTGTGTAATTAAAGCTGTCATTCTGAATACACCTGTCTGAAAGTAAATCAATGAAATCTTGTCTTCCTGAGTATGCACAGCTTCAGAGCCTTTGCTGTTCCTTATTGGTTTACACAGTCACAGGAAAATTAAAACAACATATATAGTCAGAATCTGTAAAATCACCTCAAATTTCTGGTGCTGCTTCTTGGGAATACAGTAAACTATGGTGTGGGGACTGGAATGAGTAGCTGTGGTTGGAAGCTGGAACTTCATAAACTGGCTTTCTCACTAGAGAGAATCTTCAGGTAACTACATCCTCTGTGTCTATTAGTAAAAGCCAGCTCTGAAAACTCCAGCTCCTAAGCAGATGGATATCCCAGGAGCAGCATGCTGGGTATTCCAACAATGTGCACTTGCCAGCAGTAGCTGGAGTTGTGGAGGGAAAAGACCTTCTCATCGCTTTGTACCACCATGTCTTTTTGGCAGGAATTTCCTTGATATATAGTTGTCCAATATGACTAACTAGGCTACGATCAGTAACTGGTTTATTTTCAAGACTTGATCAAAGATGACCATGGGCCAAAATCCAGGAACCCCTTAATTACATAAACTTGTTATTAAAAATGTTGTAAATCATCACTGAAAAAAGACTGACTGACCTGTGCTATGGGTCTGCTGCATTATTTTAGGTAATAGTAAGTCAATATCCAAAGAGCAGTACCAGCAAGAAGAACCAAAAAAAAAAGAGAAAAAGCCTCTCGTGCTCTTCTTGCTTGTTCCTTATTGTCTGCCTTATTTCCATTTGACTATTTTCTCTGCCACCCCTCTATCTGCTCCTTTTGTTTAGAAATTCATCTCATTCCCTCTTGAATTCAATGATGCTTCTTGCTTCAGGGGCCCTTTATAGTAATTTATTCCATACACTTGTAATCCTTCTGTGTAGAATAGTTTTGCCTTAGCATTTCTTTTCTTGTTCTCAACTTTCTAATTTTTAGATCATGTCTTCTAGCTTCTGTGGTCTTGCAAGTGTAAAGAGCTTGCTTGGATCAATTTTATCAGTCCTCTTCATAATTTCTAAAACTTCAATTGGGTTACATGAAGTCTCTTCTTTTCCACTGAGAATATGCTCAACTTTCTCAGTCTTTCCTCATAACTTAAATCGTTGATATCTGGTATCATTTGTATAATTGCTCTACACTGCTCCCCTGAAGAGCAATTAAACCTTTACAAAGATATAGTGGCCAGCACTGTATAAATTACTCAAGGTAAGGGTCTGAAAAGTAAAAATTATTCTTAAATAAGAATAATTCTGATTCTCTTGACTTAGATGGAAATTCCTCTAGCATCAATATTCAAATTCCAATCCAATTTGCTATATTTTTAATTTCAGCTACATAATGGAATGAAAAATGATTAAAAATTATTTCCTATGTATAATAGGTAGAATGAAGGGGGAGAAACAGTTTGCTGCTATAAAGATGATATAGCAAGGAAAAAAAAGGGCCAAATTAGAGAACAAAAAAGTTATGACCCAGCTGCACGTGACACTAAGGGCTCATATGCCCTTCCCAACCCTTCTAGGGGTCACCAACTCCCAAATGTTGTTCTAGGGGTAAAAAAAAAAAAAAAGAAGAAAAGTGCCAAAATTACAAAACCACAGAAAGAGTACACTTCCAGAGCTTGGCACTGTCTGTACCCCATCCTGGTTGTCCAGTGCATTTCACCTTAGGTATAGAGACAAATAATTGTGCTCAAACCTGGCTTTAGTCGCTGCACTGACTCAAACTCCTTTCTCTTAGTAAGCAAGAGCAATACCTTTTCCTGTACGCATGCTTAATATGTCACCTGTGACAGAAGCTGAATCTTTTAGACAACACAATGGCACACTTATGTGTTTTTTATTTGTTGAATATAAATATAAGAATCTCGCTTTAACTAACCACACATGCTACAATGATGTCCCAAAGTAGGAGGTACATTTTAAAATGCTCATTCACAATTTTTTTTCCTAAGTTAAATTTGTTTAAAGCTTTTTAAAACACCTCTGCTTATCATCATTTTCTAAAATATTGAATAAATACTTATTTTTCAAAACCCTTCATTGACCCACATTTCTTTAGAACACTGGAGAGGCTGGATGGCCTTAGAGGACGGCACTCAAACATTTTATGGATTCATAAGCTCTTTATTACTTTCATATTTATGGGAGATAAAGAAAACTGATCTTTAAATGTGCTCCTCAGATGCCTGGAAAATTTTTCCATACAAATATTAAGCCATTAACCAGCTAACAGTGTAGTACTGTGTATATTGCTGTTGTTCTAACAGCTCAACTGGCTCATTGAGATATTATTTTAGATAATGGCTCAAACAAGCAGTAGTATTGGCATCGATGTCTCGTGCCACTCCCAAATATGGGATGCTTTTTTATTAGCTTCAGGGGTGTGTTCTTGTATTCCTACAATCTAACAGACCAGATTTTATGCTACAGTAAATCAGCTTATCTCCAGGAGTGCAGAAAGGTATTTGTCATATAAAACTACCAAGGATCTTTGCTGCTAAATAAACCATATCTTGTCCAGATATATATGTACAGAAACTACTCAAGTCAGAAGGATGGGTGCTCTGCCCTGTAATAGAATCTGGGCCAGGATCTGTAGGCTCCTTTATACAATCCTGCAAAGAAAGCAAAAAGCATTGTGGTGATCCTCCCAGAGAGATAAAAGGCTATGTGATGGAAGAATTCCCCAGAGAACGGTGAAAACCTTTGCAAAACAATTCCCCGTGTAGTCCTCAACATCTCCCAGATGAATTGTTTCACTTAAAAATAGGAGAGATTCACTAAAACAAAGCTGTTTTCAGGAAACTGAAATCTTTTTGGTAGAATGATGTTGTTACTATTTCTGTATCAACCACACTCTTAAATATTTACTGCTTTCCTATATGCAGTCCCATCCTCTATTTTCCTGTAATAAGTAATCTAGTTTCTTTATTAGCTGCAAATTATCTGTTATCCACAGGTTGCACACCGCCAACCTAGCTACATTGACAAAATTTCTCATTCCCCCCAAATATCTTAATTAGTTTGTCACCTTACACTTGCCCTTATAAAATGTCTCAGAGTTATCATGCAAACCAAGAATCTTTCCTCTTTAATGCCACTAATGCCTACCAACAGACATGATACTCTCTTACAGCATATTCTACATATATGCATCTGTTCTGTCACAGTTAACTGTAACTGTATTCCTGGCAGAAAAGCCAGGATAAGAAAGCATGTAAAAAAGTGTGTTTTCCAGTGTGCCTCCACTTGCTGGGCTGTTCTTCCTCGCTGCCATCCCTGCTGTCCACTCACAGTTCTGCAATTTGATGTGCTCTGTCAGCCAAGGTTTACCACAAGCTCTGCAGAGTCCTGTTCATGCTGCACATTTCCTTTTGCTTGTCATTCACTTTAACTCTGTCTCTTCACATACCTTGCTTATCTCTTTTTCCTATTCCTCTTCTTCCTCTCTATAGGCTGTTCTCAGCTCGCTCCCATTGACCTCCTTGCTGCTTCTCATTTTCTGCATTTAAAACTAACCATGTTTCATTGATAAATCTCTTACACTCATTTATCCTCTTGAGGACCTCTGCTTCTCTCCCCAGCTCCTCCACATTCAACTTAAGATTCTTAATTGTTAAACATCCATCACATATACAGTCCTCTCTAAGTCCCTCATTGTTCACAGCTGAATGCAAACCACATCTCCAGCGATGGATGGCAGCACTATAGTCACTTTGGAATGCCCTGTTTTTCATACAAAAGCAGACACAAAGGTAAACTGATGGACACTTCCTGCTAGCACGATGCAACAACTTTATAGAAAATCATGCAAGTAACAGAAAGACATGAGTCTGGTGGTGATAACGAATATGGAGTGAGTGGCACAATACGCAGAAGGGAAGATACAAGTGAAGTTCTTTGTTGGGTGCACAGCCCAGTTTAAGAATGCTCAGGTTAGCACTCAAAGATAGAAAGAGACTTTCTGTAAAGCTCCATAATGAACAACACAATGAAGACTTCCAATCCCATGCACCTGCACAAGCAACTCAAAACCAACTACACTCCCTGTGAAATCCTGTTGAGAGGAAACTGTTGGAAATCATGACCAGGTTCAACAGGAGAAAATTTAATTATAAGATTTGTGAATATTTTCTATTATTTGATGTATCTGAATTTTGGAATGTCTGAAGTTGGACCTGCATTTTTTTTCCCTAAAGTCCTGTGCTGACATAAAACATCACTTCTTAAGGATAGCTTTTGTTATATATGACGATGTCAAGATGCATTGATGAGCTTTATCCATTAGAAGCCTTTCTCCTTACTTTCCTGGAAGACCTCATGGTACTGTAGCAGTATGTGAAGATGTATTGTTAAGATACATGTGCTAATTAAGAGGAATTACTGGCTTCTGTTCACACTCACCTGGAATACAGAATTGGCTCTTCTATTGCTGTTTCCAAAGGTGGTGTTCTAATATTCCCTGTTGGTTGGAACACAGAAACTTTAACATAGATGGATCTACTCTGACCTAGGAAAATCTCCATCTGGCTACTTACTAAAACTTTACTGCCCTTTCCCAGTGGCTCACAGGGTAAGCCTAGGAGGGAATATCTGTTCTGTGAAATTTTCCTCCCCAAACCTAAAACTTTTTTCTTATTGTCCTTAATCTAATCTTTTTCTACTTTAACTGTTTTCTCTTTTGACACAAAAAATTAGACCTGTCAGTACTTAAAGTAATTTTATAAGTCATATATATTTTACCACTAATTTGTGCGTGGTATCTTAATATTTTCCTACTCTGTGCTTTTTGTTAGTTGGTTCTATCATATTTTTATCAAGAATCTAAAGACTTACTCCTACTAACTGCTGCAAGTTGTTCTTTCCGTTTGGTACTGAGTTGTATTTGCTAATGACCCATAGTTAATATTACTTATTAATTCTGCATATTGGAATTGTGCCAAGAGGCCTCAGTAAGGATGAACGCAGTTGTGATGTACAACTGATGGTAACTGGTAACGCCTGCCCGTTAAAGAAGGGCTTAGTAGAGGAGAAAAGAGAAGAAACAGGGCTTCCAGAATAAAAAAGCAAAGTTTTGCTGTGTAAAAAAGATGGTAACAGGGATGGACAAGAAGTTGTCTCAGCTTTCACTTTCTCCTCTAGGTTATTCACAGCCGTATTGAACAATGTTGGTTCTAGTTCTGATCTCTGAAGTACCACTAATGAATAACCTCATTCCACTGAGAACTCAACATTTATTCCTACTCTTGCCTTCCCATTTTGAAAGCAGTTTTTAATCCATGGCAGTACTGTATTTCTAACCCTGTGGTTATCAAGTTTCTTAACTGACTCTTATGAGGTACTTTATCCAAAGGCTTTTGAGAATCAAATGTCAATTTGTTTTACTTGTTCAAATTTTAAGAGAGTGTTTAGAATTTGTAATGTTTTTATTACAATTTAGATGGTTTCATTACATTGCAGGCAAACTGAACTGCCTTATAGAGAGGGGGTTTTTTGAATTAAAATTATATAATTGCTGTTAATTATTTTTATTTATTGTGGCATATTACATCGAGGGAATGCCCTTTATCCCTTCAGCACATTTCTCATTCTCTGATATTTGCCTAGGACTAAACCATGAAACATTGTCAAAAGTAACTGAAATGGTGGTGAGAAGTGATATGAAAACTCAGTCAATGACAGTGTCAACCTCTTGGTCTGCCAACACCTAGGAAATAAATGCAGTATACTGATAGAAGAGACTAATATGGCAGATATTTCTGGGCTATCTGAAGCCTTTGAAATACAGACTATCTTGTGTATGCTGCTAAGACGTGACATCTTATTCAAAGAAGGGAAATTTATGTTACTAAAGTCCGTCTAGAACAATAAAGTTGTTGACATGAAGAATAAGAAGGACAAACTCTTGTGGAAAATAGTTTGCTTTCTGTACTATTTATTTTTAGAGTAATTTCTTCCCTATGCAGCTTGTCCAACAAAAGTGCCCTGGAGTATTTAAATGAAAAATTTGGTCATAAGGGCTGTTTTTATTGTTATTCTTTTGAATGAATATGCTGTGCCTGTTGATCTGTTGTAGAGGATGAAAAGCATCTCAGATTTATACAGTCAAGAAAAATTTTAGAGTGTTTAAGTTCAAGTAATTAAGGTTCCTGGAAGAGAGAAATATAGATATTACCCTTTCAAACTGAGAGGGCTTATATACACAGTAGTCATCCATTCTTTTTTCCTATGAATTAGGATTCCTGACACTCCTGATAGATAAATGGATTGGCTTGACTTTTTAACTTCTGTTGATTCCTACTTTTTCTTTCTTCCTTCCTTTCTTTCTCTCTCTTTCTTCTCACCCCTTTGTTCTTTCACTCTTTCTCTCTTTCTCACTTTCCTCCCTCTTTCTCACCTTCTCTCCCTCTCTCTGGCTCTTTCTCTCTTTTGCTCTCTTTCTCCCTTCCCTTCTTTCCTCCTTCACAGGGATTATACTTGAGGTTTAATGTAGTTCTTCTATATTCCCAATTCAAAATATTAACCCTCCCCCCCAAACTATTTCAAAGAAGTTTGGGAAAGGTCTTTTTCACTGTGCTTTAAGACCTAGTGAAATCTCCCCACCCCACCCCCCTCCAGTTTTTCCCCTTTCAGACCATTCCGCTGTTCTTGGAGGACATATTTCACAAGATCCATGTTAAATATTAGAAATACTTTGCTGCTTCACTTAACACTCACTTTTTCGTTCGATGAGCTTTCCTGCTGGCATGAAAAATTAGAGTTAACTGTGTGGTAATATGTCGTTCATGTTAAGACATAACATAACCTTGAATACTGTGTTCAGTTTTGGGCCCCTCACTACAGGAAAGACATTGAGGTGCTGGAGCGTGTCCAGAGAAGGGCAACGAAGCTGGTGAAGGGTCTAGAGCACAAGTCTTATGAGGAGCGGCTGAGGGAGCTGGGGTTGTTTAGTCTAGAGAAGAGGAGGCTGAGGGGAGACCTTATCGCTCTCTACAACTACCTGAAGGGGGGTTGTAGTGAGGTGGGTGCTGGTCTCCTCTGTCAGGTGGCTGGAGATAGGACGAGAGGAAATGGCCTCAAGTTGTGGCAGGGGAGGTTTAGATTGGATATTAGGAGAAATTTCTTCACCAAAAGGGTTATCAAGCACTGGAACAGGCTGCCCAGGGAAGTGGTGGAGTCACCATCCCTGGAGGTATTTAAAAGATGTATAGATGTGGTGCTTAGGGACATGGTTTAGTGGTGAGCTTGGCAGTGTTAGGTTAATGGTTGGACTTGATGATCTTAAAGATCTTTTCCAACCTAAATGATTCTGTGATTGTATGTTTTTTGAGAAGCCATGTTTTTAAATGGATTTAAGTGTCTAAATATTTCAGTAGACCATACAAGAATTTCCAAAATTATAAAAACAGCACTTAAACTTCTCATTATTTAGATGCCTTTGAAAATATTTCCCAATGCTTTTAATTAAAGTAGCAGAACCATCATAGGCTTTTGAACTTCCACTTGGGTTATTCCTTTCTCCTAACTCTTCTTCCAGGTCACGTTAGCGCTGCGCAATAACTATCTACTACGCTATTTCATATGCTCCCATGAGGTCTATCTCTGTATCATAGTATGGATTTTTAAGTATATAAGAATATACACTTTTTTAATAAGGCAGCTTGTCAGTTCTGATTCCAATGTGACTATGCAAGAGTAGTCTGACCTCGTTAAGTACAACATCTGCACATTTGAATTTTCAGAAAATTTGTATTACTATATTAAACTTACTTAATAGGTGACAAGAACTGAATTTTGATTTGAGAAATATTTTCTTATTTACATGATACACTATTTATATTACAACAATGCTGGGTCTTTTTTGTTTGGTCATTGTGCATATGTGTCACAAGATCTATGTTCTCATAAGGTTATGCTCTAAAAAGACAAAACCAGACAGTGTAAGAGCTGGAAGAATCATCATCCCTATTTCACTAAAAATAGGGTCCTTGGACACATTCAACAGTTTGCCAAGGTCAAGTAGAGTAAACCGTGCTAGGCACTGATCTCAGGTGTCTACTGTTGGTTATGCTTAATATGTTAGTAGCCTTTCCCTCATTACTCCCTGGATTTTGTTGGAGGATAAAACTAACTGGCTGCTGAGAAAGCAGACCCCAGACCCACCATGAGGAGCTCTGCACCATAAGGTCCTACGTAATGCTATGCCATAAACACGGCAGAACACAAAGGAATCGTTAGCAAATTTAGCACTCTGGGTCTGAACAACTTTGGTGTCAGACCTGTCTGAGGTCTGGCTGATTAATATGCTTCTTTGGCATATCAAATAACACTTCCAAGATAAAATCGGAAATTATTTTAAGCTGGCTTATGCTCAAAGCCTCTTGATCAGGCACCATAGCTCCTTTTTTGCCTTTGCTTGATATGTATACTGACTTCGCACACATAAAACATGGAGACACCCATTGATTTCAGTGAGGGCTGCACACCTCAGCATACAGCTTAGGAGAAGGGCAATGTTCTCACCCAGATGTTCACCCACGCTTGGCTCTTTTGAGTTGAAAGAGCCTTACAGTGCTGAATTGGTCAAATTGCTCCAGAATCAGGGACCGTAGGACTCTGACTTGGAGTGTGAAGCACTCTCCTGTGTTGCAGAGACAGTGGCTTTAGAAGGAGCTAAACAGAGATTCTGCACCTGACACAGAGCCACAAAGCCCCAGTGAAAGTGTCTCTTATGGAGAAAGTAGTGTGCTATAAATAAGCCAGTTGCAAGCTAGGGATTGTGACTTTATTATTGTGCTCAGGAGCTTAACAAAAATTCAGTTGCTTTTATTGATATAAAGTATGATCCAGAATTAAAGCACCACCACCCAGTGCAGGTTTCATCCAGGAGATTCTGGGGCCCACTGTCTTGGGTAATGCTCTGAAATTTTGAAATTGTCTCTGTGAATCTGCATCCCATTTACAAAAATGACTGAAGGAGCATAAGCATTTAGCACACACTGGTTTTTAGGGAAGAGAGGATTGCTCTGAATAAAACAGAAGAGAAAACCTTACAGCAACTTGGGGAACAATCACCTGTCATCTCAGAACAGGGCATATAATAGACAATCTGCTTCAAGCCCTCTGTCACTTCCCCTGAATTTAAATTCAAAGGGAAAATATAACAATGTTATTCCTTCTTGCTGCATAAAGACTTCTTTCTACTCATAACAAAAATAAGAAAAGATGGTTATTACATGTATTACTCTGGCAATTTAATCTACACTTTCAATTTTTTCTTCCATATCTAGAGGGCTATTGTATGTCCAGTGGTTTCAACGTATATACCACTTAACATATAACGCAAGAAACATACATCATGCCAAAATCATTTAGTTTTTATTACAACTTTTTCCTCCCAATTTTCTACTTATAATGAGTGCATAAAAGACCCCTTTTCACCCTATTGTTTTTAGTCTAAAAGCCACTTTATTCTTAATAAAAGGAATAATAAGTGCCAGTTGTAAAATACTCTGTCAATCACTCCAGCACTTACAATTGTGTAACACCTTTCTTTAGGACCTCTTAGAGTGCTTTAGAAAAGATAAAAACAAATAAAATAAAATTACAATTACATTTAAATGCAGAATTAAACTAATCAGTTTTAGATCACTTGAATTTTGTTACTGAAGGTTGAAAAGAGACAATGTGCCTCTGAACACCCTGCAAGTAGCTGAAAGCTGCAGTAGCCTTGTCCATGCTGATCTTTGAATGAGCTATTTGAGAAGACTGTCATTAAAAGCAGCCTGAATTGTAGCAGAAAACATCTTCTTTTGCTCTGATTCCCCATAGCTGATATTCTTCATCTGGCATTATATTAATTTTCCTGTTTTTCTGCTGCATATTGTTTCCCCTGTGTGCACTGGTGGTGGTGGGAGAATTATTTCTTGAGATAAAAAAGTAAAATTTGGATCCTTCAATAAATCCCATATTCAGGTTAATTGGAAGGGGTGAGGAGTAAAAACTAGGTGGGATGAAAGCTCAGTATGCTGGGACCAATGCTTAGCTTGTGTACTATGAATATTTAAATCAGGTTTTGAGATGACCGTGGTTTATAAATTCAGGAAAACAAAAAATGAGTCAGACTAGACATTATCCAGTGATTGAAAATACTGGCTGCCTTTACAGTCACTAGTTAAACATGTCTGAGACACCTAAATTAGATATCTATAGGAAGTGTTCCCATGTCTTTTCAAAAGGATCAGTGCAGCTGGTTTTCTTATAGTCCACACTGTGGGTCCTCAGAAAGACACATCAGTGGTTCATGATCTTGTTACCTGTTTTTGCAGTTATTTTCGGTAGCGGGGGTCTCATTACAAGGAGGTCGTGATTCATGCGTTTATGAAACTATTTGTTAAAGGTAATGGGAAGGTGACTAAACATAGTCATACAAGTGACAAAACTACTGTGCTTTTTTGGTTTGGTTTTTTTTTTTTTTTTTACTAGCAGACAAATCAGCTTCTTGAGATATGCTGCTTTCTTCTCTAAGGGCTCCTTCAGATTATAAAGAAGAGACAATCACCTTAATTTAATGGTAAGAAACCTGGTGAAACAGATCATACCCATTTTCTTTCTCATGCCTTAAAGTTCAGCAAGTCTGAGGGGAATTTTTCAGCGCTCTTTCGATGAAACACATAAAACACTGAGGAAGGCTGTTAAAACTCATGCACTGTTGGAACAGAAGGAAGCCATCTAGTCAAATCCCATGAGCCAGCCCATGCAATGCCTGTGGTATGGTTGATCATCTGCAGTAACCATAAATAAATAAATAGGGAGCTGACAATATTCCGGGGATACCAACCTACTACCCAAAAAATTTAAACAGGGGGAATGAGAGTGGAGTCCAGCCGACTTGGGCCGCATGCCATCTGAGATGTCCTAGGACTTTCTGTCTGACCTCCACTCTTCAAAATGACACAGGTATTCCCTAGGTCCTGTGAAGAATTTGCCAGCCCTGTAAGAACGTCTCAAACGTCAAAAAGCAGCTGATCCCTATATTTAGGCAATGGAATGGTGCTATGACTCATGGGAGTTTCTACCTGTAGATATCTACATTAAATAGCTCTGTTTAGGTATCTTGGTGCCACCTTGGGAGCGTAATTCAGTTGCATAAACAGAGATGTCTCGTGTCATTTGAGGATCCTTTGGGTGTCTGAGACATCCAGAGAGGGCTGGTATATGTGACATGGTGGATCTACACCCTTCTGGAGCTAGCTGGTGGAGGCCAGGCATGTTAACTTAGGCATTTTCAGATGGCACTCAAGGCCTATATTTACTCAATTGAAAGAAGTCCTACATCTCTGTTGATTCTGATGGCAACCTAGAAACCTAACTTCCACGCTGTAGGCACTGAGTGCTGATTTAGGTGTCCTAATCTCAAAAAGAACAAAAGTCCCAGTAGCAAAGACATACTATCAGGGAGAGAGGGCAGTGTGCTGGAGGAATGGCCATACGCAGCCTTCGGCGCCCCAGGATGTGACCCTCCGGTGTCGCTGACAGGGCCTCCTTCAACAGCTTCTCCTCTCCTCAGCTGCACAGTCTCATTCCCACGTCATAACCTCTGCTATGCCAGCACAACCAGTTGTGAGGCTCTGAAGTAAATCAGAAAGGGAACTGATCCATTTCTGGTGGGTCATTTTTCACAGGGTGCAGGTCCCTGACTGTGCTCACCATGCAGCTGTACAAACAGTGGTGCCAGCACGGGGAAGGGGAGGAGGGAAGGGGAGGAGGGAGCGAACGAGTGGTGGGCAGCAGGAACCATGTCTAAGTAGGCTTAAGCAGCCCTGCTGCCGCGTGTGCAACCACAGCCTCGGTGGCTCTCAGATCGTGCCTCTGCTCTAAATGGTTTCCTTTTGAAACTTTCCTTTTGCCTGTTTACTTACTGAGGCAGATCAGTCACTTGGCACCTGTGTTTGCTTCCTGCAGTTCTGCTTCTGTTTTTTCTCATGGTCGGTGAGTGAGCAGTACCATTACTCTGGCAGCAACAAAAAACTGTCATTGGAATTCCTCCAAAAAAAAAGCCAGTTGATGCTCTCTATTTGGCGTATGTCGGGGGTTCGCTGCTGTTGTTCTTTACCATCTTTTCTTTCTTTCAGACAGTTGGTGCTTAAGATAGCTGTTGCATGGGGAATGCACACTCTCCCTGTTGTAAGGTTTCAGCACTGGGATGAAATCAACTTCTATCTTCCATGTAAATGGGCTCATCGTGTCATCGGTTCATTTTCATTATTTCCTTTGGTTTCTAAAAGAGACTAATTGTCCATACAGACATAGTCAGCCTGTAGGAAGATGCAAATTAATTTATGACTCATTGCAGTGGAGCTCTTGAAAACATATACAGGACTCTCAGAGCAGGAGTCAATGAGATTTAAACACGTGCTTAAAAGTAAGCATCCACGTAATTCCTTCATAAACAGGACATTAGTGAAAAGCACTAATGCCCACTGTTTATTCAGCACTAGTGCATCAAAATTTTAATTCTTTCAGACCTTTTCTATACAAAATGTGATATCAAAACTTACCTCAGAACTTAATGAACTACAATAGATTAGGAAGCAAAATTTCCCACAGAAATACCGTCTATTTTTAAAGTGGGGGAATTAAATGCTCTACAACCTCTTTAACCAGAAAAAAATTGAAAAGATCCACTCCTTAAGAAGTTATTTAATATTGTAACATTTCTCTAAACTAATGTTTACTATTCCAAAAATACTTTAGAGCTGTCAGTGCACACATCTTAAAAGTATTCAGTCTGCAAGCTAACAGTCTGCTAATGTTTAAATAATAAATTTCTCTACTTTATGTACAGCAATCTTCAGGTTTGACTCTGTATGAAATAAAGAAGGTAAAAGCTGATGAGAAAAGTCAGCCAGTGGAGAAGATAAGTAATGACTTGACAAAGAAAAGAAAAAATATATGTGATATAGACATAAAAACCCCCAAACTCAAACTCCAAACCCTAGGATACTTACTACAACAAAGAGCCAACATAATACTTTAAAGATGCATCGGTACTGTTTTTAACATAGAGACGTAAAAGATTATTTTCTTTAAAAAAATACTATATCATATTTGTAATTCTATACAACTTCACAGTATTAAGTAAAATTTTTAAAACTTAAAACATGCCATTTTTATTAATGGTCCATTTTAAAACCACCAAACATTTTGATGTCAATTACTAAAACAAGGTTTAACGCTGTCAAAAAGCATTACTGCTAAAAACAGTCATCTTCTCGGTGTTTTCATCTGCAAAGCATTACAGTTTATAAAACAATTTTAACTTGGAATACGTAAGTCTCTATATGAAGGTTTCCATATGTTAAAAATTTTATTTGTGTGTTTGATTTTAAATTGCTTTGAAAAACAGACAGTTGAGGTTTATAGAAAGGAATCTTTCTTTTAGGAAATAAATGTCTCAAAAGTACAGGGCACCAGCAGTAAAAACATTCTTACCACAAATCAGAAACACATTGAGAAGTGTTTGTCGAGTACACCTTCTGAAACCAGAATTTGTTTCTATTTGCTGGAAAATTGAAAAATCTGTTGTATCTTGGCATGCTTGTTTGGCCCTGTCCCAGGCTGTTCATGCAGCAGTGGCATTATTGTGCAATAAGGCTTTCAGGACTTGTAAAGCTTTCAAGTTTCTCTTCCATTTAATTTCTGAAATGCAATGTATTTGCCAATCGTCTGCATAGAACCAGCCGACACTGTTGTTTTATGAAGTGAAAAGCAAAAGTGTGTATTCCATGATATTTTATTTTTAATAAAATGTGAGGTATTTTTAAGAAATGAAGACAATTAATCAGTGTCTCAGCTTCTGCATGGCACCTAGCCAGAAGCCACCAAGCAGACAGCTGAAGTTTAGAGATTGTTTTTGCAAGGCTAATTTAAGGTGAACTTAGATGGATTCAAGATTTATAAGCACTACAAAGTCTCGACTGGAGCAAAGTTCAACTAAGTAATCCACAGCTCACTCTGCAGACAAAGTGCTGCAGCCGAAACTTCCCTGTGATTTAGTCTACAGTCAATGAGAATTTTCAAAACAGGCAGAAGGAGTGAGTTTCACTGTTTCACTTCAAAGGTCTCCTAATAACTGAGAGGATTATACTCTTTTAACCAGTTGAGAAGGTTAGATGATTTTGAGTGAGTAGCTTTACATCCATCAATAATTCTAAGTTGAAAGTTTAAAAATATCGTATGCATGTACATCCTTTAACTCCTTAAGGTAGCAGCACAACCATGCACCTGCTTTATAACCGCATCCAAACTGCTAAATAAATGACAGCTGGTTTTAAATTGCTTTACTGAATTGAAGTTATTGGTAAGAAGATAATTAAAATGCTTTACTGAAACATTTAGTAAAATCAAGATCCTTTAAACTGCTTCTAAGAGACTTCCTTCTTTCCCTGCTAAATAAATATATAATGCCCATTTAAAATCATTCTAATGTGAGCTGTGCAGACTTTGATGTTAGTACCTTTTACCTCTAGCATGCTAATGCCATATGTATATTTTATCAAATTAGAAAGGAGTTTCAAATGCTCAGTTCCAGTGACAAAGGTACTGCTGAAGTAAAAAAGCTGAGGATTGTCAAACTAAAATGAAAAAGGTACATGCAGGAAATGGCTATAAATTTCTTCTTTTTACAGGGGAAGACAGGAAATTATACATCATAATAGTAAAAGAACTATCCTTTATCATATCAAGTGGTTCTTCTTAAGTTCTTTTTGCTCACGTTTACCATTATTAGTGCAGTCAGAGAGCCCGGTTAATAAAGAATTACTTCTGCATTATATGATTGTACCTCAAATCTTCTGCAAAGAAGTCAGGGTAACACATGTGCTGTGAATTCTTAAAGAATGGCTGACAATTTATTGTGAGTTTTACATAGCCTATATTAACATTAGCATTAGCCCACTGAACTATCCCTAAAATAATTTAAAAAAAACTCTAAAAAGACAGAGAGAGAATGAAGAAGTGAAGAAAAGGCCATATAGGATTGCACACACTGTATCAAAAATCCCATTAATATTATTATTAACAATAAAAACAACCATCACTGTATTAATGTCATGCCTAGGAGTCATAATACTTTTTGAATAAAATATCAGAGACAATTGGGAAAGGTAATTACAATTTTGATTGATAGAAGGACCACCCGTATCTTCTATCTACCCGGCAACATGTAATACAAATGGACTTAATTTCTCAAATGGAAAGTTGAAGGGGTGGGAAACGAGTTAAATCTGCTATGATGACTTTTAGAAATGACTGAAAACAGGAATCATTTTCTCTTGGAATGTCTTAGACACAACTGCATCCTGCTTCAGCAGCAGCAGCTTGCTTAATAATCTCACATACATGAAATACGGAAAACCACTTCTGAAAAATGGGAAGTATGCTTTTAAAAATCAGAATATTAAAGATATCTGATGGAATATATCACCAGCTTTCCTTTCTTAGCCATTAAAAAGAATGGAAAGATGTTGATTTTTTGTTTGCTTTGTACATATAAGCTTTCAGGGCACTGACTATCTTATTGATGTGTGTTAGTGAAAAGCTAATAAGATATTTGACTGAGAACTATGATCACATAGTAATTCAAATAAAACTTAAAAAGAACATAATGTCATTAGAAACTCATCTTTGCATTTCTTTAAGCACTCAAACCTACCGTTTAGCTTCTATACAAATTACGTACTGGGAAGGTGAAAAAAAGTTTTCATGTTCCTGCTGAGAAAAATGGTTTTGCACTGTGCCATGGCTCCAAAAACGGATCAGAGCTACATATTTGGAACAGCTTTGATAGTAATTGCATAAAAGATGTTTCCAAGTATTTATATTAAATATCTTTGTGCAATTAGACTTAGTGAAGTCATGCTCTGTTTTATTTGTTCCCTCACTCGCTCTATGAATTTTGCATTTTTGACTTCTCTGTGTCTCTACCTAAGTGCTTAAGGTGCCTTTGTGGATTTTGCCCTTAATCTTCCATTGCTCCCAAGTTTTCCATAGCTCACTGAAACATCGCTGAAAAAATACATTAAAGATTGTGAGACACAATGGGCTGTAGCCTAAGTATTATGGGTACACAGTAGCCCTGGATGATTTCTGTTGAACTTATAAAGGACACAATTTAGTGAGATTAGGGAGATTTTTGCCTGGTCTGATGCTTTGCAGGACTGACACCTTTTCTTTTTGAAGTGTACCTGTTGTGCATTGAAGCTTAGAGTATGTTACTCGGGGCCTGCCTTTTGGGGGATACATTTCATCCTGGAGAGGTTGCTCATATTTTAAATGTTTTTATAATTATATGTGTCTTCTTCCAGAACCTTTAAAGAGAATTTGAGATTTCATTTTCCTTAATGATGTGCACAAAAATAAACCGAGTTGCTAGCTGGGTAAATGGGGTGTGTGCGGTAAACAACAAAAAAGGCAAATAAAATTGGCTGGCTGAACAAATCTGGAAGTGGTGACTTAATACACATAACTTAGCTCATCATAGGGGCCGCTGGATGTATTTGTTTCATTTCGTTACTATTTTCCACGTGGTTATTTATGTGGTTTTCAGTTTAACCGGGACAAAACCAGCACTTCATGTATTGAGAAATCAGCTACAAAGGCTGGGTCAGTTGTTGGTCCTGAAGGAGCTCTTCTGCACAGGACGCACAATGTGATGTGGCTGCTCGAGGGTGCACTTCAATCGCTCCTAGAGAGGGGAGTTTTAGGCTGGGTGAATGGGAGTCCCTGTGAGCAGCCCTCATACATTTTGCCCATCAGAAGAGTAGATAATGTGGTTTTCCGTCTGAGATTTCTTAGGCATTCTAAGATGTTGCTTTTTTATCAGTAGGTGGTTCAGTCTGTTTGGTATTGCGGCTGCTTCGTTAACCAATGCCTGACTGCATCACACAAGTGCTGTGGGGTTTGTATTATTAACGCAGTCCTGCACTGCGCTAAGCAAGCCAGGCAGTGGGAATTGGTAATGCTGGGCGCTTCATGGGACGTGCTCAGCACCTTCCAGTACTGAGCCCTAACTAATGGCCTGGAATTAAAGCAGCATATTAAATTTCACAATCGTCTTCATAATCAGGTAAGGGGAAAGGTCATGATATATCCACCAATGCTGCGACACCAGCAAAGCTCCATCTATATGTATGAAAAGCAACAAAATGTACTTTAAGAAATGTACTTTAAAAAATTGATCTAAGGACTGTAAAAGCACTCAAAAGTCTTTTTATATGCATTCTTTTACAAAAGTGGTTCTATAAAACATAAATAACTAAGAACATAATGTATATAATAATTTATCTATGGCATGTTAATCTGAAACAAGAAAGTTTGTCATCTTTTTAATGCAAATGAAACAGACAATCTTAATCTATGGGAGATGAACATTTCAATCCTTTCACCAGGAATTGAGATTATACTGTGGTATCAAGTCAGTGATAACTTCAATGCTCTAAATAATGTTTTTTCCATAAGAAACATTTTTATATTTAGAATGAACAGGCAGACAAATAATCAATTACAGGCATACAGTATGCACACTTCCCTGGTAATAATGTTATGTTTAAAATTTTCTGACAAAACAGTAGCAAGATTTTTTTCAGGTATTTAGGATTTTTTTCAGGTAATTTCTGTGATGAAAATTCTGCAGTCCTTATGTAGGCAAAGCTCTCACTGAAACCAATCAATGTGTTTTTAAAGAAAGATGTTACCAGGGTTTTAAATAGAAATATGTAACTTTATCCTCTTAAACCACCTCATTCCTTCTACGAGATGGGCAGTGCTCTGTTATATAGACTCAGCCTGGCGCAAGTGGCCCTTGCATATGATCCAGCTGCTGACCGGGATCAGGAATGGACTGAGTCATGGAGGAATTTGGCCCAATGTATGTAATGACAGTACAATCCTGATCAGCTGCACGTGTACTCATTTCAAGTTGCTGACTACACTGCTGAAACGCAGTATAGTATTTTGAGCTTTTAAGCTCTTTTCCAAATTTAATAACAATATTAGTCCTACTGAAATGAATGGGGAATGAGAAAAAGTATCAAGTTACCCTTTTTGAAAAACAGATCTCAATTCCTTTTATAATGTTCACCACCTTTTTTCACAGTGAACCATAAAAAAAACCCAAAACAACAAGGGGCTATGAGCTTTTCCCACCCAAAATTATTGAGTACTGTACAATATATTTGAAAATCTTTGAAACGTTATGAATGTTTTTCTCTCTAGCTTTTATCTCTTTCACCTGTCTCAGGCACTGTGGCTGCATTACATCAGGTGAGACTGATTTCACCTAGAGGGTTCACTGATGCTTGGGACAGCTGAGTATTTCATACCTGTCCATCTCTACAAACAATCCACAAAAATTTAAAACAGAAAGAAAACCCACTGCTGCCATTCAGCAAGAAGTCTATTACGAATCCCTAGGTGGCATGGAAAGCATTTAGACTCATTTCATTCACATGTCAGGTAAAGACTTTCATTTAGAAGTGAGATGAATGCTGAATAATGGATCTTTTGAATAATGTAATTAAGAATTCATTAAAGCAACCCTTAAAATAAAATCTCCAAAATGCAATGCGTGTATATTTCCACCCTCTAATGTACTAGAGAATCAAATGAATGAATGGAACATAATATAATACTGATGTTTACAAAATTTTCACATTTAAATTAGATGAACTCTCAATATAATACAGTATATAATTTTAATGGCTTCTGAGTAGGAACAATTAGGATTCTTGAAAGAGATTGGTGTCCTTGTTAGGAGGAAAATGAACGTATCTAGACTAGTGATAATCTCTCTAAGTCTGGCTTTTGCAATATGTGTTTACTTGAAAACCTTGACTCCACTGAAGTCTACGGAAACTCTCACACTGATATTTTTTTTTCCTTCAACATTTATACAACTGTTTTGAGTAAGCAAGAAAAAAAAAAAAAAAAAGCTGATATGGGCTTGTGCCCCAGCTTTCTGATTTCCAGCAAAGCAGCTCTCTCCTGTGAAATGTCCTCCAAGACTTTCTCTATTTGCAACTTATCCCACCCAGTCACTGAGGAGATTTTGTCTTAATTGCACACCAGACCGGAAAGCTCAGAATGAGCTCACAAGCTGCTATTCAAACAGCCACTGAGTTATACACCCAGCATCCATCTAGGGATGGCCTAACTAGGGAAAAAAAAGTCATCTGAATGCTCTGGGAGTGTATTTCCCAATCTTGTCAGCGGGAAATCTGGGATGAGAATTGCAGAGGGCAGGACCATCCCTGCCAAAGTCAGACCCCTTCCTGCATCATCCTCCATCCGGTCCATGAGCAGGACAGTATCCAGCATTAGGATTTTGAAGCAAAAGCCTTGGCTTCTTTTCACGCTCAGCTTGAATTTGAAGGTGAACTTCGACTATTAGAGGGTAAAGACTTGATCCAATTTGTGCACATGGATATGTGCAGAGGGACAGGACTGGTTTCATGGGCCTTGACCTCTGGCATTCAAGAATAGGAGTGTCAAGGAAAAGATACATTTTTAAGGATTTAATGATGACAGAAGCCCTTGATTATGCATAAGTGACTAAAATCAGGCTGGAAGTTAAATGTCTGACTAAGAATCTAAGCACACAAGACATTTATGTCACTATTGAATGGCTTAGACTACATGCCTAGCTTTTACACAGCCAGGGTTAGTTAAGATGAATTTCATTTAGGTTTGTCTTCAAATGAGAAAAAAGGGTGATGAGTGGATTGAAGAAGCTGTTATGTTGACAGGAACAGTAGTACCCCAAGATAAAATGTGGAAGGATAACTTCCTTGACTACATTTAGACTTATCTAATGCAAATGTCCTTCTGGTACTCAAATCACTTTTTGTTTTTTTGAAGAAAAGGTAGTTTATAGAAAGCAGTGTCAGGTATGGCCAGGAGGACTTAATTCCCCTGTTCTTTGTTATGGATATGTGGCAAAATATTAGAGGTCCTCAACAACTCAGAGAATATTGACCTACATTTTTAAGAGTGAAGTATTATGGCCCAACATAAGTTTTCACCTATTCTCAGGCCCCATTTTATTAATCAGTCTCTACTGTACCACAATAAGAATATAATCACAATTCTACAGGCCCCAGACAATGGAGATGGTGACAATCCTTTATCCTACTCCTTTTTCTCTTTACAGAAATGTATGCAGAGATGTGGGAGGCAAGTCCATCCTGCAATCAGTACTTGTAGTGATGCTGAATGAAAAACCTGCCACTTTAGCAACATCTGACTATTTTGTCCATCAAGTTTCTCAGACTTGAGAAGTCCCCATACAGACATGAAACATGGTCTCAATACACAGATCAGCCAGGTAGCACAGATGCGGAAAAGAACAGAACAGAATTCATTTCAACATCCCACAGCCACGTTTATTTTTAAAGAACCAAACTTGGCAAACAGAGATTTTATCACACTTGTTGCTGGAAAAAAGCGAGAGGCTCCAAGTACACAAAGCTTTTTCTGGGCCTTCAGAAAAAAAGTCCCCCAAAATAAAACCAACATCAGTTGAGATTATTACTAGACTGCTTTACCATATGTTTCAATGGTAAATGGCTTCCTGAATGTTTTTGAAAGGCTCATTCGGTTGTTTACAAGGAAGATGGTTGTCACTCTCACAGGATGCAGATCAATGGAAGTTCTCAGTTGATGTACTGGTGTGTGAAGCTTCCTGCACCTTACTTTCCTCCATACCTTTAAGTTTATGTCATGTATCACTTGACTGGTTTAGCATTGACCCTCAAATTTAACATAACCTATTTTATCCACGTTGCAAGAGACTAGGAGTGTTCACGGAAATGACAATTACATCACAGATGATATGTAGACATTTCCAGCAGTCACTCTTAAGCTATTTTAACTCACTAGTTTGCTATTATCAGACCATGTTCAGCTTTTCTGCCTGCACAGCCAGTCACTGAACTTCTCTTTGCCCCTGCTGCTTTCCTAGCGGAGCATGCAAGCATACTGCAATGCTAAATTCGCTACGTTTCGTAAAGCATCTTACGAAGTTATTCTACAAGAAGATACTACAGAAGCGGAAAGTGTTCTCATTACAATGTCACTTTTGGTGGGCAGAACAATTGTGCACTGAGAAATTTGAGGGGAGGAGCAGAAGAGTCAGAAGGAAGGTAGACAGCTGCCAACACAACCACTTACAAATTGCTCTTCTAAGTATGACAAAGCAGGTCATTTCTTTAAATCATTCCTCTCACAGAGAAGTCTCTGTCATTGCTATGGAAGAACCTTAACGTTATTACATTGCTACGTAGGAACCTACAGCGCCTTCAGCTCAGACTACGTGGGTCTAATGGATGATTCTGCCCTGAAGGGGAGAGTTCATCGTTTCATTAGGAACTTAGGAAAAAGGCCATATTCGATGGCAGTCCCCCAATGTCACTTGTAGTTAATCAATTGCCATATGTGCCAATCAGGCTAGGATGAGCTACAGGCAACTCTCTTTATTTATGGCTAAGAGACTGGGAAGAGCCTATGCAGCTGGGAAGCCAAGCAGACCCAAGGATTTTCCACAAGCTGGCAGTCAAGAAGGCAATTTATTGAGGGAGAAACCCCAGAGCAAGAAATTAAAAAAAAATAAAATAAGGCAGTGATATGTTTTACATTACAGAATTTCTCTTGGTATGGGTATCAGCTTCTGAATATTTCAGCAACATTGCGTCTCATCTCTCATCTACATATCCATTGAGAAGCGTTCAGCAGAAATTGCCCTTTGTTCTGCAGCACAGAATTAAACTGACTTGCAACTCACTGCCATACTTGGGCCCTGAAAATTGAATACACTTTGTGATGATTTTAGAATGGTCTAATTTTTACTCTTGTCAAATTAAACTGCAGGATTATCATGTGAAACTTTTTCAGATGTCCAGATTAATCACACAGGACAATCAATCTTTTATTCTATCCAATAGGGATAATCCGTTTTAGGCATTTTTGAGGGTAAAGGGGTTATTTAGCAATTGAATTCTATGACTTGTGACACTTGTTTTGAATTAGACATCATCTTGTCCTGGGAAACCACTAAAAATAAGATGCAGTGCTATCTCCTCCAGAGGCATCTACTTTTGCCTTCCGCTTGTGCACGTATATCCATGTATATATTTATGCTTACATATACATATCTTTATATATCTACATATACATAGCTATATAAAGGAATATCTTCTTGCTTGTTTATTCATCTAGGGGATAGGAAGTACACAACACATTTGATATTGTCATGATGTTGTGATACAGAACAAGTTAGAACTAAGTGCTAAGAATGAGGCACCTCCAGCCATTCATTCCAGTGGTCATATCAGCACACTGTCAATTGCAAAAATAAAAGGTAAGTGCTGCTTGCATTTTAAATTGATCTTGCTCTAGAAATATGGATGACAGTTCCCATCATTAAATTAACAGGGTTCTACATAGACACCAAGTACTCCATACACTGAGGACTGAATCTTTAACTTTTAGGTTATACTCTATAATACAGTTATTATTAAACAAATGCTAAAATAGTGGTGGGAACAGTTCCCTAAGTTTCTAAAGACTGTTTTAATTCCCCAGTAGCCCAGATTCTTCTTCCACAACTCTAGCCTGTGTTAAGAGACAGGAGACTGCCTGGCCTCGCCAAGTCATGGCTTGAATGCTTCTGAAAAGAGATTGAGGACTGAGGATATTTATATATTTTATGTTATGGAATTAGTTACTGTCTATGTACCATGTTCTAAAGAATAATCTGCATGTTGTTTGACTGGCTGTTATGTTTCTGGTTTTTTTCTTTATTTAAATATATGCTAAGATTCACCAAAGCAAAGAAACCTATACCATTCTTTAAATTGCTTGTCCTGTGCAGTAAAAAAGGTTACTTCAACCTTTTTACAGTTTAGAAATCACTGATAATTGTGAATCATCAAGTGCTAAGGTCTATTTCATCTGCATAAATAGTGCTATATTGAAAGATTGAGACCAACATATCATGTAAGTATGAACTGCTCTTAAACCATGTGAATAGTCCCATCATGGGAACAAACTATTCCAATGTTATTGTCTCTGTAAGTGCTGCCGGTTTATTGTGACAAAGACTCATGAATCACAATAGAGATTGTGGAACTTTTGCTGGATAATTAACACATCCCTAAAAATATCTTGGCTACATTTAAGGCCATTTTGCTCTCATTCAGACAATATACTTTTAGTATAGGGAGTGTGGTCTATTGCAACAAGGTCCTTAAAGAACAAATGAAGAAATAGTTAAATATTTGCTGCAGGTACTATGATGAGTATTGCCAAGGACACAAAATGGTTATCCTTAGAAAAGGGGCTGAAAACCTTAACAGTCTTACGAAACACTGTTTTCTCCTGACTTTTTTTCCCATAACCTCATTTTCTACCCCTTCTTCATTTCTCAGTTGTTGAAAGAAAAATACAAAAGAAATGTTCATATAGATAACCAGTAGGATGCCAGAAAGGGCCTTTTTCAGTCAGAAATGGTGTGGTGCCCTCTGGATAATCAATTGTCCCTGCAACACTTTAGGATTTTTCATGCACTGAGATGCAAACTGAGCAATTTCTTCATTTTTTTTTTTCTCCCTATATAGTTTGTTAATACTGGAAAGGCAATTGGACAGTGGGGCCTCCTCATTCTTGGCACTATTTCAAAAGCAACTTGAAATGCCCTGACAGCAGTTCTTCTCACAAAGTAACGTTAAGGTTGTGACACGGACCAACAAAAGGCTGACACACTGTCGTTAGCTTACCCTGTTGTGCTTAGGTAATGGTGGAGCCTCAGATCTGTGTGTGATGTTAGCATTATACGTTCTTCAATAACAGGGTGCCAGAGGATGAATTGAATGTAGAATGTCAGCTTTAACTTTGAATTTCTAAGTTTAGGCTAGCTTCTTTCTTTAATATTAAAGACTGACCCTACATTAATTATACAAAACCATAGATAATAAATGTATTAGTTCCTCAGAGATGGGTAGTATTTAAGTGTAATATTTTCAAAATATGTTCAGCAAAAATGCAGCAGTAAAGTCACTGAAATGTTCTTTTACACAGTTATCCTGATGTATTAAAAATCCTGGCCATGAGCTGGCATCCACAATCAAATTTCCCACCTGTCCAGCAGTGTTCAAAACTGGGATTTTGTTCTAAATACGTTTCTGGTTTTAACTAACCAAAACCCCACTATAAATTGTTTCCCTTATAAACTTCATGGGACAGTTAATCCAGATCTGGAATTCTGGGGCTGAGTTTCACCACAGCCATGGTACAATAATAAAAATAATTAGATGGAGTACAGCACAAGTAATACCCTCATATTTTTGTAAAATTGGCTAATATCAATCACTGTGTAAACCGGTCCTGCCTGTTAATGCTTAGCAGTTTCCAGTGTCTGTAAAAAGAGAACTCACATGTTTCTTTGTAAAGCCAAAGAAAAATTGGCTCCTCAAAGATAACAAATTCAGTATTTTTACACTCTCCAGTTACTTTAAATCAAAGTATTAACTGTGCTTCTCTTCTTACATTCCCTGTATTAGTGTGTAAAGTTGTTTTTTTTTCCCCCAAACTCTTTAACTCTGTTATTTTTCATGTAATTATATAAACATGCTCAAGAAATGCAATTTTGCAAGCTTTTAGCTGAATTGGTTGCTTTGAGACTAGGATCACATATAGACTTAAATTTTCTGGATTGGGTAATGATAGCTAAACATAGCACCAGCGTGTTGTTTTTCAAAAAGCGGAAGGATGCCATTCATTTCACTGCCTAGTCTTAGGTGACTTAATAGTCATTTGAGGTCCTGTGTCTGGGAAGAAAAAGCTCAGATCTTTCAGAATCACTTTCTTGGAACCTTCCTTTCTTCTTGTGTTAACATTACATTATGTGAATGAGGTATAAGCTTTAATTCCTGGAGTAGGTACTCATTGTTCAGAAAATTTGCGGGCAGAACAAGTAAAATTTGCTTTGTGAGCTCCCTGTGGGAACCAAATGACAAGCTCTGTCTTCTCCACAAGAGGAAATAGCTGGCATGGTATTATCCAGTTCCTGAGACAACATTTTTCACCCTTTCCTTTTATCTCTTTACCCCTTCCTCAGAAATCTTGCCCAATCTATAGCAAGCATCTTTCATCTTTGACTCTTGATCCTAAAGCAGTTGAGAATAAATGTTGTTAAAAAGAATATCACAGAGTATCCTGTAGGATTCAGTCCTTTAAGACAGGGTCATCCTGAGGGAGATGAGGGAATTTTCCTTTTCTCAGGGAAGGGAGAAGTTCGGTTGGAATTTGTCAAATATTGACACCTACAGCTGTGCAAGTCCTCTTTGGCTTCCTTTATAGTCAGTGGAGAGAAATTGGCACTTCTGGGGTGCAATTAATGTCATCCTTGGGTAGAGGTCTAAAGTAAGTGCAATGAATTCTCCCCTTCCATTGCCCCCTGGGACAAGTTGAGATTAATTCAAGTCCCACCCGAAGTTAGGTGGATGATTTCTACCCTTAAAGTTACATAGTCTGCCCTAAAATCACCAGTGTAAGTAGAGACTTCTGAAGTTATCGGAGATGCAAACTTTGCAAGAATTATTATTTTGCATGTAAATAACCTTGAAGTCACATAAATTGTACCCTTTTACAGTACCAGTATTCAAAAATAGTTCCTCACATCACTTGGCCCCCTCAGGTAACTGAGACAAAATCAGACATGGGTGTGGTGGCTAATCAGAAGCATGGGGATTATTAAGGTATATGAAGCACAACACAGGAGATTGGGGAAAAGGACTGGTTGGGGAAAAGAAAATGAAAAAAGAAAAAAAAGAAATATGGTCTCCTTTCCTTATATTCATTGCTGCTTATAATCATCTCTGCTGAAGCACAGACTTGCTTGTTTGTTTTAGAAATAACCCCTGGTTCGTGCATAAGAAAATATATTAAGTATTCTAAAAATGATTCCTTTTCTTCTCTGTGTAGCAGAGAGTCAGGGGTCAAATTCTCAGCTGCTGTAATCCCCATTGGAGTTATTCTCATTCATTATTGAAATGGGCTAGATCCTGGGCTCACATAAGCTGGCGTAGCCGTATTGAAGTCAGTGGAAATGTGTTGATTTTTTAGTAGATGAAAACCTGGTCCTTGAAGTGCAGTAATTTTGACTGAGCTGAGTGCTCCAGGCCAAATTATTTTGAGTATTTAGCAATGTCTGGCATTTTCTTTATGAGTCTATCTTATCGCCGTTTGGTGTACTTAAAAAGAAAAGTCCCCACAGTAGTGTCATAACACTGAGTGGCAAAACAACAGCCTCAGTGTCTGCCTTTACTCTTTGCACCAAACGATTTATATACTAGCCTGTTTGAGGATGATGTTTTGCCATACAAAACATCTCCTCCGTTGTTTAGTAACAGCAGCAGAGTCCCTGGCACAATTATTTTTAATCTTTTTTAACATTAAGAGGCACTATAGTGCACAGATCATCTCAGTGGAATAATGCACTGGTGCAGAGGAGCACTAAATCAAATGATAAATTGAGTGTAACATCGATTATGTTAGCTATGCATAGAAATATATACATTTGATGGTCATTATGACACATGAATGTTCAAGACGAAAAGTGAAAAATACATTTCAGGTTCTGTGTATGTGAAAAACTGACAATGATCTGTAATTTGCGTCTAGCATTAAATTCTATAAATCTGCTGGTGTTTTCAGCATTGAAAGCCTGATTCTAAATGGAAAGGTCATTATCATTATTAAGTTTTATAAGAAAATCAGTACGTGTACTAGTATCTATTTAATAACTGAGACATCATGAATGTCAGACTTAACACACTTTGCTGGGTGCTAATAACTCTTTAAGTGTACCCTTGACTCGAGTCGAAGGCAGTATTGGAATTTTTATATTATCTGAACTGCCTGGTAGCATTTAAAAGTACTTCCATAATAGCCAGGTAAAAATATAGTGACTTCACACAACTTTACCTAATTTTGCTCCTGTTTCAAAGGTTAAGCTAAACTCCTTGCTCCCCCCTTGTGTAAGAACTGGATGTGCAGGCAGCTGAGTCACAACGGACCTGTCCTACTTAACCATTCCCTTGTTTTTATTGGAGCATATTGTGCTTCCTGAGGAAAGTATGTGTCAGTAATGACAACAAAATGAAGCCTTTTGTACCCAAAATAAGTGCCTGGCAAAACAATATTTGCATCGGTGTCAAAATTGCTTTTTGAAATGTCTTGGTGGCATGGTGCTATCGAAATATAAAATATGTATTTATGCAGCATTTTTAAACTTTTGTAATTCCTGCATTATATTATCTCTAATTCAAGTCCAGTGGTAAGTTGATACAGCTTGTTTCTTTTTCTATTATATATTTAAATTAAAAATTGGAAGATGTAGTTTCTATTAATGAGTTTTGTAGGGGCCTTTTAGTATTATGTCCCTAGGTGAGTTCCTTACTAGATATGAAGTCCTCATAAGAGGTGCTTGTGCACTTGATTAATTCATAAATGGTGTTGAGGGCTGCATATTTGCACAATTCTTGTTAAATCATGGAAGTCTGTTATTTGTCTGTACAATGTATTACCAATTGTGATGCCCATATTATGCACCTAACCACACAACTCTACAGGTCTTATATTTTCCAAGTATTCTCATCTATGCAATGTTCATCTCCTGTGGTAAAGGTCAAGGTGCCTTGGGAACATTTATACCAGTTCTGAAGCAAAACAGGCAGACAAAGAGAATACTCAGTTTGTTGAAAAAATAAGATCAACAAAAGCAAATGGGGAGCTAAAAATATCAGAAAGTTTCGTATCACTGAAGAGAGCTTTCAGCAGCTAATACTAATTCGATGTTGATCTGCATAAGACATGACAATACAAACGTATTGATATCTGTAGATGGTCACTCAGACTTTGGGATGGGAGGTAAGGCTAGTTAAAAATGTCTATGAAGGTTGCAATAATCGTTCCTGACTGATAAAATGCAAGTCTACTAGAAAAAAAAAAGTGAATACGAATCCAGAAGTTTCTTCCGACTAATTTGTGCAGACTAGGAGCAGTGGTTTTTCAATGAAGCCAAGAGCACTGACCACTTGCCAGCATCAGTTGAGAATTCACCAGTGTTTGAGGGCTACAGTTAACAGACTGGTTTGCCAGGATATTCAGGGAAGGGAACAGAAATGGGCAAAACCACTGCTATAATACATGGTCCTGAAAGCCAGACTGTTGTTGGCTATGTATTGCAATATAAAACTGGACCTTATTTATTTCTGTGCAAACATGATGACAGTTGTTAACAAATTGTTTTGCTAAGCACACCATTCATTTGAAAGACACAGCTTGTTCCATATTGTTACTGTTGATACTATAGCAGGAGCTCTGTTGCCCTACATGCGTACAAAGGCATAAAAACACATGGACAGTCTTTTTCTTCAAGGCGGTAGGCCTTCAATTTTCTTTTCAATCAGGAACCAGAAGAAATTATCTGGCTTTCTAACCTTGTGGCCAGAGACCTTCACCTCAGAGAAGGATACCTCAGGTTCCCACTTCCCATCTGCAAAATACATCCACTTTATGTAAATATGGGCGTTTTTTTGAAAAATACAGAAATGGTTCTTAAGGCACAAAGAGAAAGCTAAGTTGCTGGGTTGATTGCTAGTTTCTAAAGCTTCTTCTTTTTTTTTTTTTTTTTTGGCCATTCACTTCTTTTTATGTTATTATGGGACAGGGAATTCAAGAAAATATGGCAGCACCCCAGCAGTATTTAAATGAAAGACAGAACCTTAGTATGGCCAAGACTTTGAGTCTGACCAATGGGTCAGACCACCCTGGAAGTATATGTCTAGATTATGCCATTTGTCTCTCTTTTCTTTTATGGTTAAAATGTTTAATTTTGAACTTGGTTTTAATCTGGGCTCACTTTTTTTTCCTGGTCTAAATAAGCACAGGAGAATTTCATAAAATGTAGGTTTCTTTCTACTCCACTTTTCAGCCACTTGTCAAACAATGGGATGTTCGATGTGGTCAGCTTGGTTGTAAACTGTGCTAAAAAAAGAAAAAAGTCCTGGCACTGACAGCACTAAACTAAAAAAACCTGCATTAGATACTTTGAAGATCTAAAACATAAGCAAGATCAGGTAAAAAGTAAAAAGAAATAATAAAAAAAAGAAGCCAAAACTGATAAATGAAATTGAAGTAGATCCAACTCCTTGTGTCATCAGAAAATGTGAAAGCCACCTAAATTGTAGAGGCTACATTCAGGTAAAGCCTTAAGGATGGGCCTAACTTTGAGCTCGTGAACCGCTGTATTAACTCAGGTGAGACCGCTCAATTGCTTGGAGACTCACGTGTAATAAGGTACTTCACCGAATCAAGGCCATTGTGCAAGAAGAATACAGTGTCAGTGTATAACAACCATGGTCCCCAGGAAGGAACTTTTTTGTGTGAAAAAGAAGTGTTGTTATAGAGGCTGCGTACGATCGGGCTGCACAGTGTTCTTTGTTTCAACCCACTAGGGTGCTGTCTTTTCCCATATTATTATTATTGCATGCTCTGCAGTAATTTAACATCTCAGAAAGCTAATAGTTCTCCTTAAATTGTAGCCTGCATACCATTACAGAAGAGTGCAAAGTCTATTTGCCCATTACACATCCTATAGTGGGGTTTTTTGCAAATCAAAGAACATCAGTGGGAAAACACTTTATCCCCAATGTCTCAGAAGTACTGGATGAAGTTCAGCCTCTGAGGTATGCAAAGGAAAATCTCTTTGCAGTTGATGGGTGATGCTTCTGCTTATATCAGTAATGAGGTACCAAATATAGTCTGTCGCATAAATAGCACCACAGATGCTTCAAAAAGGGGCAGAGCACAGTCCCTGTTATATCTGCTTTGTGCCACCTCAATAGCATAAAGAAACTTAAAGCACCTTTGTGTAGGAGTAGTAGTACACAATGAGGTGTATCTGGCACTGCGCTGTCAGCTTTACACCCCCACCAGAAAACAGCGTTTAATAGGGGAAATAGGCAAAGATGCTGCTTTACTGCTTTACTGCTTTACTGCTGTACTGCTACTTCTTAGAGCTACTGCGGTACAATTTATTTGTAAGGGAATGTGTGGAAAGCTACACTATGGTCTAAAGGGAGCTTACAGTTTGTTGTACACGCAGTGCTCTGTGATTCGGGAGTGCTCCAGTTACATGTGTCCAAGCGGTGCAGCAGGGACACTTGCTTTGGCTCTTCTGCTAATGCCATCTGACACGGTGCCCTGGGGGGGCCTGCTGGGAGGCTGGGTATTGCCGAACTCTTAAATGGTCAAGCTTCAGTTTTACATGTCACCATACGGATGGAAGATTAAGCAAAACGTAACAAGGCTTGCACTTAGAAAAATAAAAAGGAGCTGACATCCTGCTTAACTGCTTTCACAGTGATCCAACAGAGAAATGAGCACAAATTAGAAACTTATAGGGCAAAAGCAAAACTATGGTCTTAACATTGACAGAATCAGGCCATGATCCCGCCCCAAATTTCCAACAAACCAGAAACTGTGGGAATGTAACACTGAATGATTATTCACATTACAATATAGGCTTGACATGAACACCAAGCAATCAAGACTGGTGGTCCGGAGAAGGGCTTCAGTGACTGCTCAAATCAGTTATCCAGGTGCTGTACTCTGGGGTCAGCACACAAAGAACCGTACTTCGAATACTACGAGCTATGTTTCTATAGACCTTTGGAATGTACTATGTGGTCTTGATGCAACTGGTAGCAAAAAAAAACATCTCATGTCTTAAGTTTCAGTGGTCCTCCAGCCTATATTCCAGGTTAATTTGTCAGCTGTATGCTGAACATCTTAACAGTCCTGAAATGTCCTTGAAAAAAAGTCACATCATAACTCCTCTGCTTAATTATGCTGCCATAGCTAAACTGTTTTGGTACCTGTGCTTGGGGTGCATCCAGGCTATTAATTTAGTGTGCTGTGGAGAGTTTTCTTGGTTCTAGTTTGCTTTGTACTTATACCTGGAGACTTGCAGTACGCACTAGAGACAGTGCTGGTAGACCCTGAGCAGTTTCCCTCTCGGTGGATGTGCAGCTGAAGCCATGCCCAGGGGCAGCCCTCTAACATGCCCCATTGCAATGTGGACACAAGACCCTCCAGCATCCAGCTCCCTGCGTGCGCACAGTGTGTGCCTGGGCCAGGCATGTCCCCTGAACACTCATCACTGTAAAGGTATTATGCAGGCGTAGGGTCCTAGAGCCAGAACACATCTTGTTAAATCAAAGCCTAGACCTTTCCTCTCTGCACTACACCGTATGACAACATAAACACGTCCATAAAGCCAGTTCAGGTTCCTCAGCACTTCAGTTTGCAACATAGACAGTGTGGCTGAGTATGGGAATGGACTGGCAATTACCATCGTTGCTGTTAGAGCACCTCTGCCTGCAATTACCTAGTGCTTCCTCTTGGGAGGGGTGAGGGGGGAATCACATTCCCCTTCCAGTTGCCCTTTCCTACTTCGCCAAGCTACACAAACTTGCTGGTAACCAAAGTGAGTCTACCTTTGCTCTCATTCTCACTGGCTAGCCCCTGATGGTTAAGACACGGGGGTTTAGTCTCAAACTCTGTCAATATTTTCTATGTAACTGATCAAGACAATGTGGCTGTGTTAATATTAGCAAATAGTGGGGAGCAAAAAGAGCGGATCTCTAGAGTAAACCAGTTGATTCGCAAGACCTAAATGCTTCACTATACACACTTGTGTATTTTTTGCTTCAGATTAGCCCTAGTTTGGCTGCATGGATTGACTGCCCTTTTGTGGCTGGAGAACATTACGTGTGCTCCTGGATGCATCTCTGTGTACCATGTTAAGCTGTATAGTCTTTGGAGGTACCTCACATGAATGGTAGTAGCCAGAATTTTGCTCTGTAGAAGCTTTACTATCATTGCTGACACTCATCTTGATCTGGATGAGAGCCGCTGGGTTAGGCAGTCTGTAAATGTACAAAAATTTATCCCTTCATCCTCGGCTCTGAGCACCGTGGGGAATGGCAGCATTAGCACGAGGTGGCAACCAGCACTTAGACTAGAAGACTATGAATAGGAGACTTCAGTAATGCAAGTGACAGCAGATAAATGGAATAGTAATCTCAAAATCTTTCTTCTCTTAGACAAAAATCTCCAGTTATCTCAGATCATTTGTTTTGACAACATTAAAAACTGGAAAAAAATAAAACAGAAGGAGTGATTGTTAAGCTAAATATTTAAAGAAGTATCTTGCAGCTTCCCATGTGTATTTTCCTCTCCCACCAAATGTTCCCTGTTTCAGCCAGCTTTTGGCAACTCTCAGTTACCAGTACTGGATTACAGAAAGTTTAATCCAATGTGAATGATAATCCATCCCAAAATGCACAGATTTTTCAACAAATAGTGGAGATGGAAATGTCCATATGACTGC
This sequence comes from Harpia harpyja, assembly GCF_026419915.1. Lineage (NCBI taxonomy): Eukaryota > Metazoa > Chordata > Aves > Accipitriformes > Accipitridae > Harpia > Harpia harpyja. Next base: position 41,812,380 of record NC_068945.1, on the reverse strand, counting down.
ATGTCTCGGAGTATAACCAGTCAGCCTATTACAGAGTAAGATTAATTAGATAAACTTTGAATTTGTCCAGGAAAGCATTTAATTCTGAAGATGAGGCAAGAGACACAAAAATGTAGCGGGAAAATTCTGGCTTTCCTAAAGTCAATGGGAGCTTTCAGAGGAGCCAGGACTTCGTCCTGTATGTTTTGTTTTTCTTCAGATGTCAGTTACCTGCATACAACATAAATATGATGTGGTCAGAGAAGTGTACAGTGAATGGCTGAAACAGTTAACAAAATCAATAAATGTGGGGAAAGTAGATGAAAACATAAACCAGACTGAGATATTTTTTCCAGACCAAGATTTTTAAGTCTTCTGTATTTTGTCATTTGTTAAACCACAAATAGTTATAAACAGAGCTGCAGTTCAGAGAGTCTTTGTTTCTAACATAAACAAGGTATAGGGCATAGCTCTGTATGTCAGCCAAACATGACTATAAGTTACAAAAATGATATATATGTATAAAAGAAGTGTCAGACCCTAATTGAAAAATTGTATTTGGACATGAATAAATACAAGGAACACACTTAACTCCAGAAAGGCGGTAAGTATTTAACAGAAAATAACCCAGATTAAATTAATGCATGCATTATCTGTGAAATTAATTCAATATACTGAAACTCAGAAACTGGGGAAGTTTGCATCATTTAGGTATCATTATTCATACTGGTGTGTCTGTTCTAGCTGAGAAAGCTTATGCTTATAAAACCTATACTGAACATATGCAACTTTTAATTTAACTAGATGTAGGAGCAGATTAGCAGACTGTATAAAATTGGATTAAATATACAGCAGAATTTCTTTTTTTAACAGACAAGCTTTGCACAGTCGTTAATAGGAATAATATTTTTCATCTAAAATGGCTGTATTTCTTAATAACCAGGTCACATCATAAAACCCCAAATCTGTAAAGTACTCATTTAAATACTGTTTTTTTTTCACTTAATTTACTTTTTCCTAAAATAACATTTTCTGAACATCACAAACACTTACTTTCAAATCATTACTTTAAATTCTTTCACAGTTTGTTGTTTAGAACTAAAAAGAAATAAAGCTCTTAGATAAGTATGTTAGCCCTCAAGTGTTTTGATGCTACAGGCTCCTTTAGCTGCATACTGGGTCACAGCAGTCACTGCGGTAAACAATGTTCCAAACTTCCAAAGCCTGCAGAGGTCAGTATAGCAACAGCAACAAGAAATTATATAGCTTCACTGAATAGATTAGTAGTCACAAATATTTATTGTTAAAACACAAAAATGATGTATTGTGCTGGCTGTTACCATAACTGTGGGACTGCTATGGCATGTGATGGTTATTCCTGCAAACCTCATATAATATCACAGATACTAAAAGTTTTAAAGACATTTTTGCATTTGCTTTTGTTAATTATAAAAGGGTTAACTATATTTTTCTTGAGAGTGTTTAAGAAAAGTTGGATGGGCATTATGGAAAACTTAAGCACACTCTTCGGAAGCTGTCTTCTTGGTGTTGCCCTGTCAATGACCTCCGCTGTGACATTGAAGGAATACCCTCCGTGTGGGTGAGAAGTAATTTGCTTCAATAGCTCTTCTGCCCCAGACGTGTATAAAAAGGAGACTGTAAACATATACCCCGTATTTGATTTGGTGCTGACAGAGCTGACACCATCAAAGTCATTTGGAGCAGAACTTTTAGATGTTTGTGACAAACTAGACCAGGACGAATGATCCAAACAGTAAATGTTAAGCTCCAAGCTCAGGGCAATGAAATCTCCAAACCTGAAAGAAAGTGACAGATAAATAGTGCTAATCAGGCCCTTGAACAATACCATATTAATTTCTTTTACCCTCTTGGCCGGCTTTTCATGACCTGCCTGCTCATGGCACTAAAAAGCAGTTACATTAGTGTTTCACTGCACATTCTCAATTGTATATTAAAGAATAGGCAGATGTTCAGACATGACCTTGGGGTCTGCAGAGAAAGATTTTGAGAGACACCAATTGGGCTTAGACATGTATGATTTGCTTCCTTCAAAGCATTCCACTTAGGCAGGCAAAAGTAGATACATGATACTCACACCACAAAAATCCCCCCTCCCAAAAAAGCTGTTTATAAATAAAATATTTTTCTTCAGAAGCCTGCAAAAGTTTAGGGCGAGCTTTTTGTCTTATCAAAACACAGTGTGTATTCTTGTTTCAGCCGTCCACCATAACATTAGTTTTGCAAGGCGGACACTGAGATGTTAAAGGTGGTTCTGCATTCATTTTTTTTCTTTCCCTATGGACATTCATATAATGCAGGTCTTCATATCTTTACGCCTTCACTGTTTCTCAAAAGAAAATGTGAATTGCCAAAAACTGAGAAACTTTAGCAAAAACATCTGAAACAGAGAAACCATCCTGAATATGAGTGATGGGTCAGATGCTCTGCTGCTTCTATTTATGCATCTCTACTTGAACTTAAAGAAAATTGCACACAGATCTGTGGCAGTGGGAGGATTACATTTGAACTTTCTTGGCCTTAAGAGACACATTCTGAAGTGCACATTTCTCTATCTATGCATATATACAATTACATAGAAATTAAATAGACTTGATGCCTGCATAAGTCCAAGGTGGTAAAGTAAAATGATAAATGATGTAATGTGTCTAATTTCACTTACTGTCTCTGCAAATCTACCTTGTTGTACTACTAAAGATTCATCAGATTAGTAGCGCTTACATACATGTTGGTTGCCCTCGGGTTTTCATTATAATGTTCTGCTGCCTAAGAAAGCCATGGGTTTGGGTATCCAAAGAGTCGAGAAGATTTAACGTAGCCTCATCAACCCCCTATCAAAAACTATCCCTGAGAAGCTGGTACGAGCCAGTTGTAAGAAATTTAATGGGTGGAAGAGAGACCACAGAGAAAAAGTTTAAATGCATATTAAATCCCAACTTCTACTGGAACGGCTTGCTGCCCGTAGCAGCAGTAGCATGATACTGAATCACGTACCTGCTTCCTGCGCTTCCTGCAAAACTGCAACTAAGGATTTCTTCCTCTGCCACACTCAGAATTATCTTTATGAGAATGACAAAGAAATACAGTTCACAACCTGTCTCCTGATATCTTAAGTATTGACATGGAGTGTTTCCCCTATATATTTTCAAACGAATTGTATTTTGCCACTTAAAAGAGGAGACAGGAATGTGTAAACTATATGTTAATGCTTTAAAAAACCCCCTCATGGTTCTTGACTTAAATCAACGTAGTCAAATAGTAGAGGAAGTTTAAATAGACCAATTCACAGACTTTTATTTTTGAAGATTATGTGTACTGAAGTGAAAAGCAAAAACTTTTCTAAAATAGTCATAAACTAGCTTCCTCTTTGACATTCTGTTCATGCATGGTAGATCTCCGACCAGCTAAAGTAACAGCATAGATAAAGGATTTTTGGTCTGAACCTGGAATAAAGTACAGTGACTTGAAATTCAAACAAGAAAGGTAAAGGTGAACAAGCTATAACTGGTAATATAGATCTTATCCTCACAGCCTTGCTTCTTATTTATTTATTTCCCCCTGTGCAGAACGGATGCAGAGTGGAGATGAAGGATATCATCTGAGCAGAAGCGCTTCGTCCTCACTTTGCACAGACATGCATGACTGTTCCTAGTTCTAATTAATTAAACTCAGTCCTGTAAAGCAAATGAGACTTAAAACATTTGTGATATCAGTAGGTTCAGAGTAACTGCAGAAGAGAACATCAAAACCTTATTTCCCTATTCATCATCATCACTGTATTTCTCCCACCATCAATGGCTTACATCAAACATCAGAGGACTGATAATTCCTGTCAGTTTGTTTTTCAGGCCTTTTTCATTCCCTAAACATTATCAGTAATATTGTAATTTTTAAGTGAGTCTTCCAATTGTCCCTTACGTCTCCTCTGAAACTCAGGATTCATAGGGAGGGGGCAGAATCCTCTAGAAAATCTACAACCTCAAGAGCACATCTTCATTTCATTTAGAGAAAAGTATATTTGCTGAGTCAGCAATGAAAGACTGAACAGTTGGTAATGCAAGGCCGGGACAGGTACACTCAAGTGTTTTCAAGAAATAGCAGATCTACCCTAACACACCGGTGGCTGCCCACTACTGAAAAAAATACTGCATTCAGCCCATCCTCAGGGAGTCTGTAGCAGAAATCCCACTGGCTTCAGAAGAAGCAGGATAGGATGAGAGCATACTTTCTCCCACTCCCTGGAAAGATCTTTGGCAGAAGACAAACTTAAACTCAGCATATAGCCTTCCTTCTTCCTAATACTTGCCAAAATAATCTCCCCTTAGCACACCTCCCTGCTTTTATCTCTTAAATATCCCTAATATAATAATATCGCTTGAGAATCTGCCAACAAAACAAAGTGACAAAAACAGCCAATGGAGGCAATAGGTGTTGTTAATATAATCAACAGTCAGATATATTCAGTACTTCTCAGTCTCTACACAGAAACAGTGTGTGACCTCCATGGACATTTGGCTAACTAGAACTCTTTAATAAAATCAAATACTTGTGCAACGGGTACATGCAGCTGTATGTGTAGCACCCTGGGCCGCACAGCAGAAATCATCATACTCTCAGTATTATAGAAAAGGTGAACATTTGCTGCACTATACAGAAGACATCCTCATTATATATAATTAGAAAACTTATTTTCCCCCTGCTGCCCTAATTTGTTTTTTTTTTCCTTCATTTTTAAAATTCTCCATTGGCTTTAATTAGCTTCTCTCTGAAATTACCAACCAGGTGAAATTAGAGCACTTTTTAAGTTTAAAAATTGTAGTTGGATTTTTTCAAACTTTTTTTTTAAAGTTGAGCTTTATTCCCTGAGGCCAAATTCTCCCTGCTCTTACTCATGAGAGTAGTTCTGTGCACTTCAGTGAGGAAGCTTTTCAGAGGAAGGCGGGTTTTGGCCCTATCGGGATGTACCAAAGCTCTTCTAAATATAGATGTAAGATATATGTGGCAAATCCTCACTGAGGGAAATCAGCAGTGTTCATCTTCAGTCAATGAAGCGCTTGCCATGTACAAGCACTGAAGATTTTTCCTTGTGTTTTCAGACTTCACAAGTCTTCACCAAATATTTATCACATGCAAAATGCTACATTTTTGCTAATGACATTTCTATTCCTTCGTTTAAAAACTCATCATTGTATAATCAATACCAGTGACTCAGTCCTCGCTACTCTGACAGGAACAAATTTTACCTAAGAGGAATCATCTGTGTGGTCTACATGACATGATGTATCCTTAAGTGTTTCATTGTTAATTAAGAAATTAAGAAGCAAGCTGTTTAAGAAATATGATAAAAGATATCACTAGCTGCAAAATAATACGGCTCTGAGCTTTAAAATGTTCTACTGGAGCTCTGGAGCTGGAGACAGTCATGTCCTTGTGATATTTCAGTGACAATTTCTATTTTAAGTGTCAAAAACAACTCAGCTATGTGGAGCAAGTAGTGTAGTATTCTCTCCTTTTAATATTCTAATCGTGAGGTGTAAAGTGAAATGGTTGCACAGTGTAATGGTGGTAAAGAAGCTGAGTGTCAATGAGACGGGAAAGGTGACAGACACGGAATGAGTCCCCAAGGTGCTCTCCAAGTGCATTGGATAAAGATTCCCCTGGGAAATTTTTCTCATTAGTTCTCAGACACAGTTCAGTAATTCAATAGCACCAGGTTACCATTAGTCACAAGACCAAAATATGTTACTTTCCATGCTTTGGCTCCTTGATTTGTATATGTCATTTTACAAGAGAAAATTATGAGATTGTCTATCATCCCAAGTAAGTTCGTATGTTGTTTACATACCTGAGGATGATCCATGACAAGACTTTGACAATCCTATTACAAAAGAGCATACAAATTAAACAGAAAACAGACGCTATTTTGATATTTGAAACTGCATTAATGAATGATTGCATTGTACAAACATGAGAGAGACATTGCAGATTGATTTTCTACACTAGTATCTGAAAAATTAATTATAGTTTGAGAGGCAAACCTAAAATTATCAACAAGTAAAAAATGAAAAAAAAACCCTAGATTGTTTCTGTGGATATTGCCAGGTTAAAATAATTTTTCTGTGCTTAAAGATGAAATGTGTATGTATTCAGTTAATATGATGGGGAAAAGTAGCTAAAAAGTTTGATGGTTAGCTAATTTTATGTGTAATTACTCTGTGAAAATGTTAAACTGAATAGGTTATTCTCGACATTTTTTTTTTCTATGCAATAAAAAATGTACTTACTTCTATGCTATCAAAGTTAACTGCACTCCCACTCAGCACTCGAAGGGATAATGGCTGGAGGTGTTGTCTCTCTCATTACCCACCAGGGTGGAAAGAAAGGAGTATCCATCCCCAGTGGTCATTTAAAACCTCGTTGTTATATTAAAAAAGTAGCGATGACAAAATCCAGAAAACATGAAAATTAGACACACAAACATAACAAGTTATTATATGTTTTACCTGTGCAGAGGATTAGTTTATCTTTTTATGTACCCATGCATGTGCTTCAGAACGTTCCAATTTAGTTTTCACTCCTGATTAATGTATTTAGCACTCATCAATGCACCTTGCACTCATATTTAAGAGACAGAAGCTACAGATAATTACTCTGCCTAAAGTAGTTCAGGAAAGTACAGACATTTCAGCTTTTCAGAAAAAAGGGATGCATTCTCTGTAAGCTTTTTAATTTTATTTGATTTTGTTTTATGGAGTGTGGGGCTGTTGGGTGTCCTGCCCCCCTCCCCTTATGAAACATGTACAACATTTAATATAAGAAACAAAAAATGTTTGCATATAATTGTCTGTCTTGAACAAAAAATATTGAAATCTGTCAGTCAATAGGTGCTTCATTTTCAACCCATCAGCCTGGTGAGAGCTTGATCTTTTATTGCAGTCAGATCAAAATCATGCACCTGAGGTGTCTCATTTAGCCTACAAAATCAACCTATTAGTAGAATTCCTTAACAAGAGGAATTATATCCTCAACAAAATTATGTCTCCTGCAGTAAATAGGACTCACTGTTTTATGACTGGATTCCGATATGCTTATCATTGTACTGCGAAAAGGCCATATGTTAAGTGCTGTGGTATCTGTGCCAAATAAATCATCGAGAGCCAGTTCCTATTAATCTTACTTACGTATGTTATTGTACTGAAGTTGGATGTTTTACTCCCATGATTAAGGTGAGAATGGTTCTTCAGAATGGTGGTTTTCTAGAAGTGTGAACTCACCTGTTTCATGTATATTATTTTCTTCAAAGCTGTACACTGCAGTCTCCAAATAAAGCTCTTTTAATTGAAAATGTTTCCATAACTCTTTAACACTAAGCTATCTCCAAACTAATGATCGGGCTCCAAATAAATATGCCAAATACTTATGGTATTATTTATGTGCTATACACAAGCTCATCATTGACTTATGAATTGTAAATATTTATAAGTGGCTCATATTAAAGTAGTTGTCAACTGCAGCTACAGTACTTCACCTTCTGTCACTCCCAGGTATCAAGGGGGCTGATTCAATCTCTCTCTTGTCAGGCTACCTTTCTTCTCCTGAATACCCAAATCCCTAAACACAACAAAATATAAATGAATGAAAAGTGCTAATGATGCATCATTACCAAGAGGTATCAAGTTTTTTAAGGTCCTTTGCTGACTAAATTTTAAATTAGCACAATTATTCAGAGCATTCCCCAAGGCACCATTCATTATGCTTAGCCGCTGAGCAGAGGCACACTGCAAACGAAATATATATTACTGTCCACATGTCTGTCTGCCTTCCTGGAGTTGGAACACATGTAATATCTACTTGAAATGGACAAACTCAGAATTCATCGTACAAAATGTTTTTGTGTATTGAAAGACATACAAGTGTGCATATATTTTAGCACCGATGATATTACTGAATTTATATTAGTTCTCTGTTACCTAAAATGTATTTATTATCCTCAAAGATCCTGAATAACATGGACAGGCACTTAGAGACTGAGTATTTTATTTAAAAAGTTGTTTCATCTACTTTCTAACACAGCAATTTTAATTTCGAATGAAATGCAAAGACAGCTGAAGCAGGGAGCTAGAATGCCTCTGATACTGCCTAAGCCTTCCAGAAGCTTAGGGTGCACAGTGGATTCATTATTCCTTTGGTCCTGTCATCAGCAAACAGGTCTGAGTGGACACTTCCCTGCTAAATGTATTGGGCAGCCTGGATATCAGAACTTTTAGAATTCCCAATAGTAATGACCTGTGTTACGTCTACCACGTATGTCAAAATTTGTCAGAATTTGCTTTTTTTCATGCCGTAAATGAAGAGTCTGAAGCCCTTGCTCATTAGGATATTTAATACTTCTCTGAAGGATAAGAAAGGTAACATTGACATGACAGATCCTTCTTGGATTGTCGGCAAAGTAGATCAATTTGATGCATGCGGCAATATGCACGGTGCTGTTCCTTGTAAAACACTGGTGGTATTTTTTAGAAGAATAACAAAACAACCAGTCCTTATACCCACATTACAAGTAAGTAAGAAATGAGGAAAAAGGTGTGACTGCCTACATGCAAGTGATATACACATGGGCTCACCAAACTACACAGTTGACAAGTCTTCCATTAAAACGCAGTGCCCATTTGTCCTCGCGCAGATGAGAATAGGTATATTTGTAAGAGAAAATTGTTTCTGTATGTATCTAGCTGTGAAGTCCTGAGCTGCTTTTTTAAGCCAATGACATCACCACACACAAGTCGGGCCCCACGGCACAGATGTGCTTTCATGTGCAGTGATATCACTTTCACTAAAACACTGAAGGCATGACTTTCAAGCAGTTTTAAAATTCAGATCAGTTCTGCTCATATTTAATCTAGACGTGTTGGTTTAACACCAAGCCAAGCCAGACCTTTTAATGTTCAGTGGCCATGATATAAAATTCTTCACCGTGTTGCACCAATAAATTCAGAAGTGCAGTGTAATTTGCTATAGTCACAGTGACTGTTGTTAAATTTAAGCAAGAGTTTAAAGCAACCCTTCATTTTGTGTCTTACCACAGTACTTCAGCTCTCTGGACAACATTTTTTTTTCCCCCCAAAACAATTAACTGTGAGGACAGGATAACTTACTGCTGCTTGTTTTGGTCAGGTCGAGATTAGATTAAAGGCAGGCTGCAAAACGCGATTGGACTCTTCCTGAATTAGGAACAGTTTCGCTGTGGAGTTATTTAGGAGTTCTTTAAAACAAACAATGGGAAGAAAGTGCCACTTGACACTGACAGCAAGTATCTCTGTTCGTTTTGCATCGTCAAAGGCTCCAGTGGTAGCACTATTCTTTTGACAGCTAAAAGCAGATGTGTGGGTTAAGTATGGGAGCAATTCAAATGTCCATAGTAAACTGCAGGGGGGCAGAGAGAGCTCAGAGAGCAGCAGCTTTAAAGTAATTGACTAATACAGTAAGGATATTAAAGTCATTTAGTGCCAAAAGGGAACACACTGATCCTTGACCCTGAGCCACTTTGGAGTAATCTAGTATTCAATCCAGCGTGTAATGACTGCCAGGCCTGTCAATCCTCCGGGCTCTCCAGTCAAATGCCTGTGGCTACTATTGGCTTATGGTAAAAGGACAAAAATGCAAGGAAATGCCTCTCAATCAGGCTATGATGTGATAATGTTATTGCTCCAATGTATTCTATATTGTCCCTGCATAGTTTAATCTGTTGAGATCCATGTCAAAAATTGCCCTTGTTCCCCAGAGGTCTTTACTCAACCTTTTAGTAATACAAGTGGATTTGAAAGGAGAGGGGTAACTCACTTGATGAATTGTTTCCAGTTAATATAAAAAATAAGAGGTCAACTGTGGCTTAAAGGCTAACCGTGGAAGGTATAAATTAGAATAAGCGTGCTAGTAATCTGATTAGTAAAGCCTTGCTCTTCATTTACCCCAGTGGGTAAAATATTTTACAATAAATAATATTGACACAGAAATTTATTTACATGAGTGACACAATTCCTACGAAGTTTAGATGCTGAGAGGACTTTCAACTGGGAAGCAATAAGAACAAAAGGCTCACTTGCTTCTGTCACTTCGTGTCCTTAAAACTTCTGCAGCTACTGGGAATCTTGTATTTTAAATTAGGCACCTCACATTTGAAAAATATAATTATTGCTACAGGCTGAGTAGTCCACTTGAGCTTGAAAGAAGGAAATTGCCATTTTTTGTTATTTTGATTTTGCTAATTAAAACAGGGAAAACTGACCCACATAGATTCTCTAAAGTTAAAAAGTCAAAATGGGATAATAATTATGCAAATTTCAATGCATTGCTGTAAAAAGGATCTTTATATTTCATTATACTATCATCTCCACTATCTCCCGACCCTGCTTCACATGTGCTGTACATAAACTTTGGGAAGGGAGAAGCTCAGGTGATAGTGATGCTCCCATTATTTTTAGAGAACCGGGAGGTTATGTAACAGGCACTTTGCCTAATTTTGTTCTGTATGATTCCACAAAGCTCTCCACAGGGATGATACAGTACAAAAAGGAAAGAAAGAGAGAACATCTCCTGAGAAATATCTTGCTTATAACTTTGAAATAACTTCAGTGTCAAAAACAAATGACTTTCTCCAAAATTCTGCCTGTCCTCTCTCAGTTCAGTGCCCCAAAGTCATTATTCAATGTAAGGTTCTATTTATAAAACCATTTTCCAGCCTGTACATACTCTTTACACTTGAAAAATTATGGTTTTGTGGACAGTTTTAGGGGGTGAATCAGAGAAAGAGGAAAATTGTCCTTTTGTGCTCACTGAATTCCCTGGCCATGAGGGTGGAAGCACATGCAATGCAAACTGTGATCCCATCAGGAGACGTCTGGCTGTGTTCCAGCAGATCTCTTCACAGGCGGTTTTATCACAAGCTGGTGTTTTCACAGGAAAAAAAAAAAAAAAAAGTAAGTCTACAAGCAAGCTAACCTGAAGCAGGATATGACAAAAGTGTCGTGTTACTGCCCTGTAACAGAGCAATTAGTGAGCGTCAGTGCCACATAAACGGCTATAGGCTACAGTTTGGCCAAGCAGGCTCTTTTCAGGGTCCCACGGGAACAAGTTCCCTCTTTGTGTGGGAAGATCTTGATATGGTGGTGACAGACCAAAAACTGTGCTCACCACTACCTATGTTCTCTCTGAGCACTCGCTCACATCACTCTTCCTCCCAGATTGCTGTGTCTCTCTCCCCCTTAAGTGATAGTACTTACATCAGCGTGGGCACCCAAGGAATAATTCACCTGAGGTAAATTCAGCTGGACAATTTAAATTAATTACTCTCCTTTACACCTCCAAAAAGAGGGTGCAGCACGAACCCACATGGATTTGTGCCCACCTCAGCAGTGCAAGCGGTGTGACAGCAGCACCTACCAGCTGGTGTGGAAGATGCTTGAACCAATGTCCATCCTGCGGGAGAAAAGGGAGTGTACGGTCACCGTTACCCATCTGGGACTCAGGGGTCCCATCTTTTCCAGGTTCAGCTTCCTCCTGCTGTGGCAGTGGCAGTTGCAGCACACAACATAAAGGCGCAAATTATTTGGGGATGGAAGAAACAGAAGAGACCTAAGGCACAAGTACAGGACAGTCTCTTGTGACATGACACACTCACTGCCAGGCAGCTGTCTCTTTCTTGCTGTCCTCTTCCCCTCTACCGCACCTGTAAGGGCTGGTGATCTTGTCCTTCGCCCATCCTCACCAGGAGCGATGTCTTCCTCTTCTTCATTGCTATTGGGGGAGCAGAGGTGGACAACATCTTCCACAGCTTCTCAGAGTGAGTGGGGATTGAGAAGGTCTGCTCCCTTTGCAGTGTTTGATGAGGCAACCTAGGTAGCAGTAATCAAGTTTTCATGGTCCCTCCTTTCTTTTGCCCTCCAAAAGAGCTGTGCCTGGTTTCAACATGAAAGTGTGGGAAACTCATTTTAAAAAGGGTGAAGTTGTGCAAATGGGGAAGGAAACACTTATCAGAAAAAATGCCGAGGACCTTTGCCCTGACATTCACAGGGTAAATGTGGCCAGGTATGAAACTCCTTTTTTTGGAGAGAACTGTGTTCTGTGGGTATTTTCACTGGCAACTCACCATCATGACCTCAATCCATTGACCATTTCCCTGTCACTCAAGGGGTCTGGAGTGCCTGGGGGGTGCTCAGGATGGTGATCTTTAGAGAAATATTTCATGAGGTATGCTTTTAAATCACAAGAAGAGGGGGAAAAAACTTTTAGAAAATGCAAGAAAATTCCTGCTGTTCCTTAACCTACTTGAAACCAAGAATGCCTTAGAGCTAATAGGTCAGGCATTGCTGAGACGCCCACAACCCGTTTCAGAATGCAGGTATCTCAGCTCTAATACATCTTCCTTTGTGTCTGTTCCAAGATGATTGTGTTTTTATTTAAATTCCAGACTTTAAGTGCAAGTCTAAAAGCCACCTGGACCCCTAAGGGTCTGGATGTTTTTTAAGTGAATCTGTACTCATACCCCCTGCTGTCTCCCTCTTATTAAATTAGTGTCGTTTTGCAGCCTGTGAGAAGAAGAAAACTTGTATTTTGCATTCTACTTTTAGGAGCATTTGAAGCCATTAGTACCATTTTGTAAACAGATTTTGAGATGACAGTGCAATCTTTTCAAAGCAGGGCTTCAAACGCAGACACACACACACAAATGCATGCATGCACGCATTCCACTTTTATGACTTTGGAATAAAAATGCAAATGAATTTATTAGCTTAAGCATGGCACCAAATAGAAATTTATGCACATACATTTAAAAAACAGACCCCTTGAAAATAAAGCAGTTGCAGCCTATTAATTTTCTTCTTTGACAGTTTTTAAAATTCCCCTAAAAAAATGAAACAGCATGAATACTGTCAATATATCACAACAGCCACATTAGGTTTTGTGATATACATCATAATATAAAGAGCACTATTAGAGCACAACCTGGGAACCATTAAATCATTCTAAATCACTGTTACATTCCATTAGTGTCAATGGTGAAACCACATAATAGGCTTTATTACAAACTTCACCTTGGTAGGCCATTGTCTCTAATAACCACTTCTCTATGATGTGGTATCATACCCAGAAATCCAGGGAGATAATAAAGGCTCCCTTATTTCTTTTTTATTGGATGGGTAAAGTTAAATTTAGCTGTAAGTAAAAAAAAAGTCTTGAAGCTTTGTTCACTAACTGTGAGTTGCTGCTATTTGGACAAAAAAAAAATTAGGCAGACTTGGGAGAACAGTTTGAAATAAATTTGAATCCTGGTAAATGCTTGAGGCCAAGGTAAGATAGGCAGTCCCAGCAATTACGATGTCATTTTTGAAATGCAGCTTAGTGCATTTATGCCCTTCTTTACACTTTTGTTCAGATACAAAGCATTGATTATAGAAACATTATAGGAATTAAATCTGTGTTCTCGTCTCTTCAACCCCTATATATGCAATATCCATTAGAAAAGGAAGAAAAGGACAGCGAAAGAAAGAAAAGAAGGAAGGAAAAGAAAGAAAGAAAGAGAGAAGGAAAGAAAAATAAAGAAGTGAAGAAGGAAAGAAGGAAAGAAAGAAGAAAGAAAGAGTAAGAAAGAGAGAAAGTCTGTGCATGCCAGTGTTTTCTTCCTTCCTGAATTTTTAGAAATGTTTCAGGAGAAACTAGTGTACATGATTAGGGATCCTTTTCTCCATCTTGCAGGGCTAAACCTTGCTCACCATGCTACTCATGATAACACAGATCAACTCGGCAGACTGTAATGTGGTCATTCAAGATTAGCACAAAGAACCTCCCTGTTTCGGGGAGCTGGGGGTACTCAGTGCTGCCTGGGTGCGGGTCTGTAAGCAGCTGTGGAGGAATCCTGCCCCTCTGAAATTCATTTAGACTTTGGTTTTAACTGGGGCAAGACTTCAACCTCAAGTTTTGAAAATTATTTCACACAGGCGCCTTGTATTTCCTGTAAGAACATTGATGAATTTTGATGAATTAGTAAGTCTCCATGATCACAACTTTTCTGCTTAGTCGTCTTGCAGAAGCAGACTTGTGACTTTGCACAACACTGCAGCCTCCCACCATCATTATTCAGATATTGGTGTGCCTGAAAACATTTCTTATGGTGACGTCTAATGTATAGTGCCTGTCTTTATAATTCTTCCATGTGAGTTCAGTACAAGAGTTGGAGTAACTGGAAGGTAGATGCAAAGAGACAGGTGAATACACCAGCCTCATACTGCAGCTGAGTTAATGAACTGTATCCCCTTGTCCACCTGACTGAGTTTTAGGGGCTGATGGCATTTTATCCTTAAATTTTCTTGTAGGGGATGATTAGGGATGGGTGTAAATAAGAACTGGTCCTTACATCACAAAAAGTGAAAGTAAAAGGTTTTTACAAAGTCAAAAGTCCTTTCAGACTGGATCAGTTGTTATCAAAAAGAAAATATCCCCCCTCCAGTGAAGTAGCCTGCAATAAAATGAACTAAAATAACCAGCAATAGCCTCTGTTAACCCAATAAAACAAAAACATTTTTCTTTATTCCACCTATTCTAGCATTTAACCAATTCCTCTGACCAAATCCTCCTTTGTCCGTTATTTCATTCCTTCCTTTCCTGCATCCTGTTTTTTTCTGCATCTCACTCAAATGCTCCTGCTATAGCTTGTTGCCATGTGCAGCACCCAGCTTATACACCATATTTAAACAGCAAGAAGCCAAATAAGGAGAAAAGCTTTCATTTTCTACCTTTTTTTTTTTTTTCTTCAGTGCTGTGATGTAAGCTGGTCCTTCAGACGGTTTCTTTCATTCTTGGCATTACATGGTGGAATGATGGACAGATTTGCCCTCTTCAGGTCAGCTCATAACCCCCTTCCTTTTCTCCTCCCTCCTCCAAAATGTTGCCACTGAGAAGTGTGTATGACACTGAAATAACAGTCCCCACTCAGTACATGCAGGGGTGGCAAAGACTGACCACAAAACATCTGCAAGATGTGAGTGCTCCCAGGAAGAGGATTATGGGTGCTGAGTATCTCATGCTATTGCACCTAGTGACAAAATACTGCTTATGCTCTGACTGAGCAACATAAACACTTATTAGCATCCTTACTCCTACACTCTTCGGTTTTTGTGGTAGATTGTGATGAAAAGGCTATAACCCCTGGTGGAAATAGAGTCACTATTTCTTCTCTCATAATTGCTGTCTTCTCTCCATGCTCTTAGAGATTGTTGCTCAGAGAATAGCCTGTAGTCTGTGGACACGTCTTTAATACCAGTTAAAATAATTCTCTAATGTCATTTAAGTCAGCAAAATAGGCTGAACTAAAATGGATCCAGGACTGAAGCAGCACACAATAAAACTATTTGTATCCTTTTCCTTGGGCCTCACTAACCATTCAGCTAGCAGGGCTGAGGATCCTTGCTCCTGTTTCTTATTTGTAGTTGCTAAAAAAAACATCACCTACTAACTGTTCTGTGTCAAACATGCTGGCCTGGCAGACTAAGGAATTAAAAAAAGGAAATGTTTCTTTGGAAATCAGTGCATGATACTATGTCCGTGCAGTGCAGCCCAGGAAAAGAAGCAGTGAGATTCTAATGATGGATCTTTTTTACAGAAATATTTGAGAGCTTGGTGTGTTATGAAATGTATGCAAGCATTTGGTGCTGCATGGTTTATAATGCCCTGAAGCAAGTTGTAAGCCTTATTAGCATCTGGGAAGATCAGACCTTTCCGTTTGGGTTTTGATTAATCAAATATATTATGAAATCTTTGCTATGCCTGATTTTTGAGAGAGTCTATTTTTGATATTAATATGTCTCTGCAGATTAGATACAGATCAGTTGTTTCATGAAAATAATTCTCTTATCTTTTTTCTCTTGTACAAAAAATTATGTTTTTTAAAATAAAAACCATCAGATAAATATTTAAACACAGATTTCCTTCATGTGGGTGTCTCTTCCATGCTATTTCACTTATAAGTCTTTGTACAAATGAGACACTTTGAAATGTAGGACGTTTAAGAGTCTCTAACTTTTGAAACAATCACTAGAGGCCTGCAGACTGCTTCCTAGGAGGAGACAGCCAGTTATATTTCATTCAGCGTCTTTATGGCTGTGTGTTAGAAGCCTGAGTGTTAAACCACGAATCTCATCCTATTAACCCAGTCATATAACCTCGAGCTATCCAGACTTGCAGACGACAACACACAGTACCTCTAACATGTATATCAGCCAGGGTGTGAGCTTTTTATCAGGTACAATTAATGTTTGGAAGTACCTGCATTAAACAGAGGAGTATGCGTAGTTTGACTCAAAAGCATCTACAGTAAATTTTCCAGTGTTAAAATAATAATATCAGTCACTTCTACCACTGTATTAAGGGTCTGTCGGTAATTACATTGTAATCCTCTTTCATCTCTTTGGATAGGGCTAATGAACTTTTCTTTTTATTTCACTAAACTGGAGAAAATTAATGTTTTAATGTTATAAATGTGCATATCAAAAAGGACTGTCAAAATGAGTGGTCTCAAGTATTTTTCTGCTCTCTCTCACTACTCATGATAGCTCAATAATTTATTTGTTTTAAAACAAAAAACTTGCGCACAAATGACTCTCTAGATAAAAAAGGACATTCAAGATTATTTAATATTTTAACTTGAAGAAGGAGACAGCTTTCCTCTTCAGAAAGCAGATCTACTACACAAACGCAACCTTTTTCAAGCAAAATGGCAAAGCTCTTTACCAAGGCTAGAGGTCCAATCCTGCTAGCCACTGAGCAGCCTGAGCTCCAGCTAAAGTTGGCTGACAGGAACCCAGCACCTTCCAGGATCAAGTCCGTAACACATAAGCACACCAGCTACTTTGATACCAGCGACCTTAAACGTTTTGGTCTATGGTGTCAATGATCCATGAACTAAGACAGATTTACTGTACACAAGTGACAGTAGCGCTTTAAGAAGAATAAGTAAGGAAGTTGTGTCAGCCTTCGCTTTGACTCTCCTTGCTCACAATATGTACCTTAAACCCTGGGTTTACCTATATACCCCAAGTTCTGGGTTTTTCTGTTGAGATCTCTTTTGTTTCTCTGTATAATCTAGCTTTGCAAAATTTCTTCCCGACAAGTAATAATTTTGCTGAGTAAACAATCAGTAGTTTAGTAAGCATAATAATTGTACTGACAGGTTTACAAAATCACTGTTACACTCCCTGCTATGTGAATATTTAGAAGAAGTCTGTTTAGGACATACACGTGGCCTGAGGCTTCTGGATCAATTGTGTGCAATGTCTGACATCTGTGCATGCGCAGAGATCAGCAACCTGGGGAGAGCAGTTGGATGCCCCTGGTTCTTGGTCCGCAAGCCTGGCACATGGCCCAGAAAGCACTAGACATACTACTCTCTTCTTGTGCCATGGTCTTCTTTTTCATGTTGTGCATCTTAAAAGTTACTTTTTTTTTTTTTTTTTAAATTCTACACGGCAGCCATTTTCATTGCCTTTCTGTGAGCAGAGAGCTTCCTAAGCAAACGGAAATTTTTTCTGCTTTGCTCCAGTCATGTTAGGGTCCCCTTGCTCCCTAGGGGACACGGGAGCAGTGCAAGAGCGCTTTCACACCTGGAATTGTGTGGTCACTTCCATGCAGAGCTCAAATTCAGGAACATTTGTCCGCTGGGACTGCCTGCCGCTCTGGGCTGGCTCCTGCCGAGTGCTGAGAGCCTCAGTGGGGGTTTGGGAGGGGGTGCTGCTCTATGCAAACCACATCTGGCCTCCTCCACGCTCCATTCCTGAGTCTCCCCCTTAACCACTACCCTGCTTACCACTATCCTGCTTTTTCTCTCCCATCCACGTAAATACTGCACACGCATGCACACACACACATGCACAGAGACATGCAGTGCCATGTAAATGAGTGGATAGCCTGGAGGTAAATGCCTGCTCTTAGAGCATTTTTTAAGATATTGTTAATGGCTTCCAGTGTACGTATTGTAAATCTGTGTTTATGCAGGCAACAAATGTACAAATGCATATTCCTTTTCTGTACTCTGAAAGAAAAGCAGATAATTTTGTGACACAGAGTTGGCAGACAGATAAACAGCCCCAATTTAAAAATATATAAGATGATGAATAGGGTTTCAGAAATGAACCATAGTTTATCTTGTTAATTCTTACTGTGTCTGAGTAGTGATGAAAGGAACAGTGCCAGAACTCAAGGATATGATGAATAAGAAAGAGCAAAATGACAACCAAAGGCCCTGGTGACCAGAAAACAAGCTACAGTTTGTCCCCCAGAGAGAGACAGTGATGGGTTGAACTTGCCATTAGAGGGAAGATTAAGTGTCCTTGGTTCCTCAGTTAGTTAATTATACACTCAAATTTTCCCAGTATATCACATAAGCCAGGCGTTTTGCTTTTGAATATCTGTATACTGACTACTTGGATTGCTTATTGGTTATTTCTCTTGACAACTCAAACCTGAACATTAAATCCCATTGGCAACAACTATCTGTCAAGAGCAAAAAAAATAAGATTTGTGTATTTAGTTTTCATTATAGAAGTGCTTGTAGTTGAAAAAATATGTACCTGTCAAGTTTTCGACATCTCGCTGGGGATGCAAGCAATGCTGTTGTGATTTCAAAACCTGGCTGACAAATTCACGTTCCAGTAGTAAAGACAAATCAAGGTTTTTTCCCTTTTTTTCTTTTTTTTTTCTTTTTGCTTTTTTCACCGCTTTGACAGTCATACATAACAATTTGAGACCTAAGTGGCACTTTGATGCACTATTCCATTATTAAGTGGTATAGTCACTATAGAATAGATGACGGGCCTGTACTCAAGGCATTGTGAATTAAACAGCTTTCAACAATGGGGGAAATTGAATGGCCTAAAGAATTCTGAAACATAAAAAAATAATGATTAAAAATGTGTTTCAGAATCAGCAAGGCATATAATTTAAAATAATGTCAGGTACTGAAATTCAAACTAAAGAAAACAAAGTATATTTCAGAAGAATCTTTAAAGTTCAGAGGAAACATTAAATAATTAGCAAACATCACTAAACCCACAATTACGAATTTTAAATATGACTCACTGATGAATCTTAGCAAATTAGTATGACATAAAAAATCCTACCTAAAATTTAAGATATGAAGACATAAAGCCTTTTTCATGTGACAGTACTTTGACAATATATTAGTTGACTAGTTTTGTACTGGCATTTCCTTGTGCCTAAAGGTAGAGATTTCAACTAAAGTAACATTGACTTAAAGTACTTAAATTAATTCTTTTGTCAATAACTATACAGCTAATCAATACACCTGGAATTAAACAACAGTTTTTGGCCAGAAGGCATGCTAATCCCCAGTCTCTTTTTGTTACAATTCATTAATCATTCAGCCACTCCCAATAAAAGATTTCCCCGTTTGAATCAGAAAGTTTGATACACCAAACAGACCACAGTGGCAAGTAGAATAAGGAAAACCAAAGAAAGGTTTCCAAAATGACTGTTTTACTGAGAAAATAAAAATTCAAAAGCTACATTGATAACAATTCATGCTATATTTTTAGTTAATAAAATGTAAGTAGATATTTTTTCCTATTAAGATAAAAAACAAAAATGTAATACTTGTTATACCCCAGAGCATAATTGGTCATATATTATCTTTTGTTTTTCAGATTATTAAAGGCTAAGAAATTACTTTTCAAACATTGATCCAGTGAGATTACTGGGAAAAAAAGACACCAAGCAATGAAAATTCTATTAATCCACAAAGTTCTAAAATATTTGCTACAATACTTATCTCTCTGCAGTTCTGACAACTATATCAAACTGATCTCTATCTCCGAATAGGATGTGGATTACAATTTCAGTGCTTAGTACTCCAAATCTTTTTCTTTTTTTTCCCCCCTTATTCTGCACTAGAAAGACAAAATTGAATTATTCCTTTATCCTTTTCAACTGGTAATCCTACAAAGCATGTAAAGCCACATTAGGAATGTAGTGTACTTTATAAGATGGCATAGGGTATGGCTTATATCTGCGATCCAAAAAAAAAAAATAAAACAAACCTTCCGATTTGGGTATGATATGTTAAAAGATAAAGCTGATTTGAGCGAGTTACTAAAAAAGATTTCATCAATATCCTACTTTTTCATTCCGAGGCACTAAGGGAGCAAAAAAGAAATGTAATTATGAGAAATAAAATAAGGATTTTCTTAGTTACAATTCCTGGCCCTTCACTGATTGCAGTAAATTATAAATTCTGCAGTCAATGTAGGCCAACAAAAGAAGACATCTTCAAATCTCAGTCAAAGGTAATTACTTAAGTCGGCTGAATGTTCCCTTTTCATAGAGTGTGATCTCTCTTTGACAGCTCACACTGACAGATGACCTTCTCAGCGACGTTCTTATCCTTCGGATCATGAGCAGTGTGCCTCTCTCCCTGAATATCTCTATATATTTGTGACACTAAGCTTTCAAATACAGCTATTGACAAATCAGAACATCAGTCTAAGTGCTGGTCTTCCTATCACTCACAATAAAGTAGCTATCACTTGTGGTGTTGTAGAGCAAGCACATCTCTGAAAAATGAGTTCTCACCAAGTGCTAATTTGACACAGCTCGCTTGCCTTCCCATAATTGCTCTGTCATTGTCAGTTGGCAGTTCGGGCTCATTCCTGGAAGCTGTGCCGTACAATTGGATACAATTACTCCCATTTACCACCACTATTATGCCACTGATGTTGCCCAGTCCGCATATTGACATGCCTCATTAAACCTGGATGCAGGCCATTAATGAACATTGTTAGCATTTCTCTTAAACTTTTTGCCTCTAATAAACAGTCAGTGTTCCATGAAGGAGCACTGCCATCCTTGTGATATGATATTTATTATCTTATGGGGGAAGGGGACTCTGCAAATGGAAACTATCCAGATGCTGTGAGAGAGATATATGGTTAGATCAGCGGAGAATAGCCCCGATCAGGAGGACCTTTTCCGTCAGGGGCATCCTACCATTAACCAAGTGACCTCTCCTATCCAAGAGAAGACAGGAAGGATAAACACGATAACCTAGGGGCGGCCCAGTCGCCGCAGGTTTCCCAAGGTTGCCCCAGCTCCCGCAGGTCCCCTCAGCCCCCTCCTACCCCCAGGTGGTGCTGCGGGACGCGGCAAAGAGCATTTTGCCCTGGGTCCTCAATCCATTATGTCCAGCCACTCCGATGCGCATTTTTATTCAGAGATAATTATGTGTTGATCAGAGAAGTCAGCGGCTGTCACCCATATGGCAGGCACACCTGCAGTGTGACATAGGTGGTAACGATGGCATGCTCTTGAGCTGTCATGACAGGGACAGGGACTTTATTATGTATATGTCACCATTTCTCTTAGGGAAATTATCCTTTTCCGCACAATGACAATAATGAACCTTACAACACTTTCATAAACCCTGTTTCCAGGCCCTTTCCTTGACCTTCATTAAACCTCTGCCTAGAAAATTCAGTGCTTTATGAACAAAATGCAAACTTTCCAAGCAAATGTAAGTGAGCTTTTGGAGTTTCTTTTTAACCGCTTTACACCGTGTGGCCACTTGGACAGTCAATGACCCTGCAGAGCACATCCTGCTCCTTCAGCAGGGCAACGACCACGTATAGAAAGACTAGAACAAGGACTAACTAGCTTTTAAGTGCTAGAAATCTGGCTGCATCTTAGGCAGTTTTGCACTGAAAAACAGGTTTACAGGAGAAATTTTGTCTCTTTGAGTGTTAAAGGGAACCCTTCTGTCTAATATAACATAGCATAACATAACATAGCATAGCATAGCATAGCATAAAATAGCATAGCATAGCACAGCATAGCATAGAAATTTCAGTTGGAAGGGACCTACAGCGATCAGGTAGTCCAACTGTCTGACCACTTCAGGGCCGACCAAAAGCTAAAGCACGTTGTTAAGGGCATTGTCCAAATGCCTCTTACAACACCGGCAGGCTTGGGGCATCAACCACCTCTCTAGGAGGCCTGTTCTAGTGTAATATAATATAGAAATATATTATCCTAGAAATACTCTCTCTCTATTCTTCGCTTTCTTTGCTTCATTCTTTACATATTTCCTTCTGCTGTTTGGTTCATGGCACAACAGAAAGTCTCTCTGGAACTGATACCAAAGAAGAACAGACAGAAAGGCATTTTGTATCCAGAGAGAAGGAAGAAGAAAGAAAGGGAAGTGAGATTATGCTGTTTCTCTCAGGCATCTGCAAAAGCCCTATCTGAGTATCAAAAGGGGAAACTGAAAAAATCCCATAATAACGTCTATTATTTAGGTCGTTTTTTTTTTTTTTTTTAATGCAGACCATTCTAATTACAGTGTTCTCAGTTAAAAATTTAAGATTGAGGCATTAGAAAAATGTAAAGCAAATTGATGTTGTCAGTGTCTTTTTTATAGCTAGCTTTTCTTTTTTTAAAGCCTCAGAATTTTGAATATGCAGTTTAAATTGACATTCTTCACCTTTGGGTTATCCATCATACAGATATTCATGTGTGAGTGCATGTGTGTAATATGCTTGCTTGCTGTGGTTGTGCTTAACATATTTCTCCCATTTTGATACATACAAATCAAATTTCTGCAACATTATTTCAGTAGCAATAGAGTACTTCAGAGTAGAAGTCATTTCTTACATGTGAATGCTGTCTATCTGTCTAGAGAGAATTGAGGGACCAGGGAATTTAGTTTCAATTTGCATTTTAACTTTAAATGGCTTTAGCAAAAGTTGCTAGCAGAAAAAATGTAAAATTTGGGACAGCTGCAAACTTATGAACTTTCTTAGTGTCTTTTAAATGTAAATATTGTACTGTTGAAAGTGCTTGTGGGACATGTACATGAATTCTGGAATAACATGCCCTTTGGTTCAGCTGTGGTCTAAATAACCCTGTAGAATGCAGAAGTGTATTAAAAATATCTGAAAACTTTAACTGAATAAGCCCATTTTTATACTTGGTAGCTTGCTATTTTGTTCACGTTGATTTGAATAATTTTCTCCATGATGACCTCAAATTACTTTGACAAATATTAAGGCTAGGAGATGAATTTGAAGTTCTCAGCTATATTTCTAAGGAGTTATAGTTTATTTAATCAGTTCACCACCACAGTTACAAATAATATCATAATGCTATATTTAAAAATGGAAACATACAATACTTCATCAGCCACTAAAGTCCTTAAGCTTCCTGTTGGTATCCTGGTCAATATTTTAAGAGGCTGTAGAATTATTGCACTCTCACTGGAGACAAGCAAATAAGTGGAGTATCACAGGCAGCTGAAAATTCATTGGAATGTAGGTCATCCAAAAATAATTACCAGAGCTGAAACTGCTCAGGATATAAAGTTAACTGTTTTGAGAAACAAAAAAGGACATGTTAAACAAGAGTCGTCAAATCTCTATTTCCATCCAGAAATAGCATCACAAATTGCCTAGTGTTATCTACCAGTGGACTGCCCTGTGTTATACTGCCCAACATATATGCATCACTGACAAATGAATATATACAAGCTCTCCCATCTTCCATTCAAACATTAACTGAACCCCATTTAATTCATTAGAAATAATCAGATTGCAGAACAGAATAATATAGTTGCTGAAAGTATGATTTGCATCAGGTTAAGGTAGTACGCATAGCTTCTTGAGTATCTTAGATATGGATGCAATATTAAAAACAGGCAGCGATGCAGTAATATAACACAACTTTTTTCCAAGCTTTTTTTGAGATGGGAGTAGAATATTTGCTATCTGGGAGGCAAAGGGTTTTGTCTTGTGGTGATATAATGCTGCCTTTTCTGAATCTGATCACTGTTCTTCAGTCTTTATGAGGGGAAAAACCCCCACATCTATCTAGGATGAGGTAAGGTCAAAAGATAAGAAAAAATAAATGAAATAGTGTATTTCTCTTCTCTTCCTGTGTGAATAGGAATGTATGACATGACAAGAGCGATATGGGTCACAAGGTCTTGTCCTGCATGTAGCAGACCATGACACAATAAACAAACCAAGAGTATTTCTACTTTAACTTTTCCTGTGAGCCACACAGCACCCATCTATCTCCTAAGCACATATGAACTGCTGAGTGCAAAAGAATCCAAGTACCTCAAAACTTCAGTGTCAAAAGAAAAGAAGAAAAGCAACCAAGGAAACCATTACTGCTTTTGATTCCTACAATGGTAAGGAATTTGTTATGAGGTCCTGTGTAGTAAATCCATGTGAAAAACTGCTGGATATAGATTTTGATATGCATTCTGTTCTATGGTGGTAGCAGGATACCTTCATCTGAATAGCTGATGAAGTTTTATATTCACCAACTTCCATGTATCCATTCATTATGTTACAGAGGATGCTGATGACTAGCCTGAGAAGAGGAAAGCAAAAGTAAAAGAAAATGCGCCAGTGAATCATTGCCAAGGCTTTTTTTTAAAAACTACTGTCTCACATTAGTAATTTTTTTTTTAATAAAAGAAAGGAAGAATTACCGACAATGGTGCTGTTGTACTTACAGAGACTTCCATGCAGTCCCTGTACTTAGAGGTTCCTCCGGCATTGGTGGCAGCTCCAAACGGTCTAACCTTACAGAGTAAGGTAAGTGATGGAGAAGTTAAGAATGCTTATTGGAAATATAGTCTCCAAACTAGTACTGATTGATCTTACAGGCAATAAATAAATCAGTAAATAAATAAAAAGAAAAATGCTACAGCTATGTCTTCTGGTGCCAGGGAGAGCAGGCTAGCATAGGTTATTGTGCTATTGAGGTATTTCCAACACAAACCAACATTAGAAACAAAAAAAATCAAGAAATGTACGTATCTTCATCCAGATTCTCTCTGTTGTTTGTTCTGCTCAGGTAGTCTCCTGTTTCTTTTCCAGATAAATTCTATTCAGGGACAGCACTTTCAGTCTCCCAAATAGCGTGTTGCACACTTCATTAGGAACTTCTAAATCAGACAGGAGGAAGATCTGGGGGAAAACACACCGGCCAGTTATCAGAGGAAAAGGAAAAGAACCACTCTCAGAAGTGTCCTTGAGCAACAAATGCAGTGACAGCTAGGCTCCTGCACTTTAAAAGCCGATATACCATGACAGTGGATGCTGAAGTCTATTAGCAGGGTTTCAGTTCCTAATGCAACAGCTGCTATGAGGAAGATACTAGGGTAGACTATCAACAGGAGCTCAGATAATTAATGAAATTGCAACCAAGCTTGCTTTTGATTAGAGGGAACAAATCACAGAGTTCTGTGAATTTGTGTAATTACAGCAATACATATCCTGGGTTTGCTTCTTCTACTCCTCCAGATCCAGCAGAAGTTTATTTGTAAAAGAAGAAAGTTTACCAGAACAAGCCCTGCAGCATGCACTTGCTTCCTTTGGCAAACCAAACGTGTGACAAACATAATTCACATTTCAGTTCTCCACAAGGTGGTTGAATGCTATGGTGATGGCCCCAGCATAATGTTTAGGATAGGACAGGACAGGACAGGACAGGACAGGACAGGACAGGATAGGATAGGATAGGATAGGATAGGATAGGAGGTTTATACACAAGGATTCAGGTGAAGCCAGTGGGAGCACTTCTGAGGAGACTGGATTGGAATGAAGGTGGTGAGGGAGGGAGAACCTGGCTAAATGAAAGATTTTCAGCATGTGGGCAGAGAGCTTCTACATGGAAAAATGGACTGCATTTGCACAGTAAGGGGAAGGTGTCAGATAATGGGTGATCTGGCAAGGATATGTATACAGAAATGGGACAGGCTGAGGGCATTCAGTAATGCAGAGAAAGGATTGGGGATTCAGAAGGCCTGGACTGGCAGCTCTTGGGAGGGGATGGCTCAGAAGAGCAAGCTAGCTGTGGTTTGGTGAAAAGAATGAATATATGTGGAAAAGAAAATGGCTGTGAGCAAGCAAATGTAGACTGAGTGGCAGCAACTTGTGAGTAGGAGTGTATGCAGTTTGTGAAAGGAAGAGGGGGAAGAGGAAGAGGCAGGGAAAGATAAAATCATAAAGAAAGAACAGAGGAAGTATGAAGAAAGGCTTTGATCTACCTTCTTTGTTACTTTAAAGTGGATTCTCTTTCTCCATTATGCAAGGGAAAAACTGATGGAAGATGACCATTTTCTTCTTTCTCCTTCATCGTCCCACTCCAGAATATATCTCTGTGTCTCCAGATATTATAGTAATGAGCGTACTATAAAAATTGAAACAGATTGACAAGTATTATCCCAGATTTTGGCTTTGAAATCTGGGTACCTTTCAGGAGAACGACAGCATATTAAAGAATGTCTGCAACCCTACCACTTGGGTGGCGCACCATCTGCTATGCTTCACACATAAGATTGACCTCAGAATCCCACTCTGCCTTTACTGAGTGCTACTATTGAGTGTCAGAGTACAACGTGGCAATACAGAAAGTAAATAACATGCAGAAAAAAATAGTATCAATCAAGAAAATAAAACTTGAAATATGCATTTACATAGTTCTTTATGAGTAGACGCAAACAGTATCTGTCAATCTTTACTCACCTTTTAAAACTTCAGGTGGCAAACAGCCCATAAAATGTGTGGGTGAATGTTACCTTATGGAGCGAAATTTTTCCTCAAAGAAATGAATGCTTTTTGTTCTGGCTTTCAAGTGTATGTCGTGCGATAGATTTCATGTTGCTCTAAGTTAGTGATCCATGACACATTCATTTAGAAACCCAAGGCTATTACGTGTGTTAAATAAATAATATTTGTATATCAGGATATTAGCGTGCATGTATTGTACAGTTGTATATTGTAAATGCATTTGAATTTTTGGCATGTGGGATCATTTTGGTAAATTTCTTCTAAGACAAAATAGACACCCCCTGTATAAGTAACCAGAGGCCACCAGGAGGATCAATAGGCCTACGTGCACATAAATCCACAGCATCCCTGTACAAAGATGGGCACCTATGGTTCCATCAAAAAATGAAATGGATCTCACTTTTTCATAAGAGATGATGGAAGTTTAAGAAGCATTATACCAATAAGTCTTTAATGTAAAACCTGGGAATGGGCCACATTCTCAGTTGCAGCCTTTTGGTACTTTTCCTATGTAGCGACTTTATAGTCTTGGCCCAAATTTTAGTTGTTCAGTAGTTTATGGTTTTAATTTATGCCATTGATGGCAAGACTTGAGGGCCTTGACTTTTCAAAAGCCAGAGCTTTTGGGGAAAAGAAACACAACTGAACACAACAGGGGGTTTTTTAAACATGAATAAAGTGCTTATTTTTTCCCTCCTTTTTCCTTTTTTTCCCCCTTCTTTTTAATTTTTTTCCCCTTCTTAGAAACAGTGCAAAAGTTTCAGCCAAAATATATTGGAGGAGATACACAAGGGAAACAATCTGTCCAAATTTGGTAAACTTATCAATTGTTTCAATAGTTTAAAAGAATGGTCATATGTTTATAGCTTGACACTACAATAAGCCTTTTATTAATCTGGATCTTTAATATGATATGAGAAAAAAGCTACTGTAACAGCCATATGAAGGAATTATTTTACAAATTCAAATAATTTGATCAAAGAACAACATCAGCAGTAAATTAAAGTCTTAATTTTACAAGCTCTTACCCACCAATGTAGGTCATCCTAATGGCATTAAGCTTTTGGGGAGCCACAGGAGTATGAGCTATAGACATAATGAATCAGATCCTTAGCCAGGACAAATTAGCAGAGCAGTATTCGTTTAGACTGGCTGATTAGTCAGATCAGAAACTGAAAAAACAAAAAAAGCTGATCAAGCTTCCAAGTGAGATTCTGTGCAGTACTGCTTCATTTGAAGCATGTCTTCATCATGAAATGGAGCCACATGTGGGGATGCCTGAGGTAAGAGGGATTTGGACAGAGGGTCCATAGGAGGATGTACAATGTTGTGCTGGTTTCCAGCTTCATGCCAGATGTAGGCTGTCAGAATTTATGTGACTGTAGTCATCCTGCATTCAGCCCCGAGCTGGCTCAAGTTCAGCCAGCGCTTAGCAGCTCTGACCCACGCTTTCCCAGACTTCTGGCCTCTCTCTGGCAGGAGTGTCGGAGGGTCTGTACACCCCAGGAGGTTGGTGGTTCCTCTGTGCACGAAGCTCACTGCAGTTTCAGCGCCTCAGAGGCAAAGCTAGCTGGACTCCATGGGAATCTTTCTGTTCACCTCCCTGTGCTTCAGACTCATCTTTAGTAACTAGGTAGGGATTGTTCTGCAGTTTCCTTCTACAGTAAAAAAAAAAAAAATCCCAAAATAATTTAGTTTTAACGGCATGGCAGTCTGATCTTCATGATAGTTTACTACATTGAATGATTTTACCAGGTATTTTTCATATATGTACAAAGATATATATGTATATATTTGCATGTAGAGTCTGACTTGTTAATGTATTTTACAAATTGTTTCATTTACAGTTTAGCTTATTCATGTATTTATTTTCAAACAGAATTCAGAAACTTGTTTAAACGGCTATAATTCTATTGCAATGGTAGATTTTTCTGCAGCGAATACCTGTAACTACCACCAATACCTATTTAAAATACCCAACCTAAAGAAATGGTCTCATTCATTTGTGTTCCCAAGCAAAATATTTTTTGCAAAAGTTAGCATTAATACTGTATTATTTATTACATGTGTGCTGTCATACTTGAGGATGCAGTAACCCTCTGGATATATTACAAATTAAATGAACTCTGCTGAAGAAAAAATAAAACAGCAAATGGAGAGACATGGAGCCTGAAGCCATGAGATGTTCATCAGCAGAGTCTGAGTCAACAGTTTCCTAGTTAACTTTCAGAAGCATAGTGTCCTCCTAGGTGTACATACCCTGCTGATCTTAAACAGAGCCCCTATTCATGACCAAAATAACTGCACAGGGCAGTGGAGTTTCTGTTGTATTTGGATTTCAAGACAGGAATGCTGCTATCTGATAATAAATACAACAGAAGTTCTTTGTTTCTGCAGAGACTGCAAATTATGAAGGGCTCTGTTACTGATCTGCTCAGTGTTATTGTTTAGAGATCTAAAATGTACACTGATTTGTCTTTAATGGCTTCTGTATTTACATTTCCCTGCAGAGATTCATTTAGTTGGAAATGTTGAAGACATTTGTGCCTGATGTTGCATAATTTTTGTTTTCCTGAAACGTACCACCCTGCTTATTTTTGTGAAACAAGTGCTCATTTTCTGAGGCTGTGAGTCACTTGAACAAAACATTTGCTTTACAATATCAGCTCAAATGGGTTTCGCCATACTCACAGTACATAGTGAAGGATGGCAGTTTCCAACAGTCTAACAGCCCCAAATGCTTCTCAGTTACCAGAGACCTCAGCCTGTTCTCACTGGACTCAATTATGTATTATAGAAAAGGTAAGTAAACAAAGCTTTGGCCTGCAGATAAACTAGTTATTCCTGCAAATGATCCAATGACTCTAATGAAGACATAGCCTCCAGTCTTTGCATGGGTGGCAGACAGCATGGATAAGACTCTCCTTCTAACTTCAGCTGCGTGATTAGACTCCCAAAGCATGGTCATTAGATGGTAATTTAAGAATTCCCCCAATCTTCCCAGCCTCCTGCTGCCCCTCCAGAAAGCCCTAGGACTCCTGTCAGACTTGTTCCACACCTGTTAGCTCCACGCAGGTGTTCCGGATGCGCTATAACACCTACCCAGAATCCCTCTACAGCTAAGCTAGCCACCCAAGCATCCATTCACAATCAGAGGAAAGAAACAAGTACTTTCGTGCTATAATCCATCGTCCTATTATATATGCTTAATCTAGGACAGCAAAACAGTACTGTGAGTGAAGACGCCATTGAGATGGATTTGGTTGACTTGTTCTCATGGCAGCAACATCTGGACAGATGAGTCCCACACTCCATTTCTAATATTCTCCTGAAAGGTGTTACCACTACTGAGAATACCTACGCCATAGCCAACACTCTTGTTTCTGGAAGTGTTGGTTTCTGTTAAGTCATGCCACTTTTCTGGTTGCGAAAATGGTGGTGGTAATACTGATCTCAAGCCTAAACTCTCTGCTGTTATAATCAGAGCACCTTCAAAATTTTAATTTAATAACTATCACAGAACTTCTCTGACAAGGAATACTACATGTGAATAATTATTTCCATTTTGCTGCTAATCACTAGTGAGTGCAAGGGGATACAGAGCATTCCATAAATTTTTGAAAATGTGATACCTGCCAAAGTGTCTGGGTTTTTCTGTGCATTGATCTGTAGCAGGAAAAGATAGAATCCCTTCTTGTCTAGCTCGCCAAGTGCTACTACTATATTTTTATAACAATAACCTTACTGTAAATGAGGTTTTCATACCTCCGCACTCATAAGCAGGCAATGACCAGTGCTCTGATTTCACCAACCAGATAACTGAGATGTCACACAAGGTCTCAGAATTTGGAGCAGCTCCTAAATTTCTTGTATGATAGACTGAAATGTAAACCACTTCATACTGCTTTTCAAAAACCTCTGCCAATTATAAGTGTTTGACTAAGCTGTCTTTAAGTACTGTTTCAGACTTAGATCAACATTCCCCTTGTGGGGCAGAAATTTCAGCACCTCATTGCTGTCTTCTGAACAGCTGCGAACCACAGAACAAATGCACATTGTTTCCTCCTCTAGAGAGCCATCTGCCTGATGGATAATACCTCGTGTCTGCTACTTCTCTGAGTCCGGTGGCCAAAACCTTTGCCGTGGGTTGGAAGATCTTATCTTCATACCCCAGTGACAAGGCAGGCAGAAGAAATAAATTTTCTCACAATTAGAACATATTGAAATTTTTTCACATAAAGGGCTAGAACAAGGCTTTCCCGGTAGCTCTGCTTCTGGTATCTCAGTGATTTTAAATGTTTGAATTTAATGACACTTTAATCTTGTTTTGGTAACTATGTATGTGTGGATGTGAGGCTCCCACTCAAGACACGTTTTTTGCCTGTAGAAGTTACCAGGAAGTTCTGCCACTGCTGCCCTGAATGTCTCTCACCTATGTCTCCATTTCTTGCATACATTTGTTCAACCTTTTGTTAATTGTTAAGTTGTTCAGATTAAGGTTTGTGTTTCTATCACTGATAGCACTTACATCTAAACTGTGAAACATCAGAACTTCTCCAATATAAGCAATATATCATGCATTTATTTTCATGTATTTAAAAGTACATGGCAGTGAGCTCAGTTTTCAAAAATAATATGAGCATTAACAACAGATGGCATGCTCTCATAATGCTTTAATTCCTTCATGTTCTTTTTTTCTCAGTTTGGATCTTTCAGTCCAACACTTACTGTCACACTAACAGTGTGTAGTGCTGTGTCTCAGGATGGGAGCTGTATTATTTTAATAATACTCGTAAGTACTGTATCATGCAATCACTGTAGACCGAAGAGC
This sequence comes from Harpia harpyja, assembly GCF_026419915.1. NCBI lineage: Eukaryota > Metazoa > Chordata > Aves > Accipitriformes > Accipitridae > Harpia > Harpia harpyja. Next base: position 41,780,895 of record NC_068945.1, on the reverse strand, counting down.
TTTTGAACTAAGAGTTCTCTCTTTGTGCAACTGTTAGAAAAATAAAGATTGTTGTTGTAGGTGGAGTTTTGGGATGTTCCCATATTATAGGTACAGAATACTAATATTACTGATGGGGTTGCCAAACTGAAATGTAAAGAAAGTCACCTTTCTTCTCCATAAATTATTTTCATTAAAAACCATGCTGAACATGTTTTTTACAAATACTTTGCTGCTCCAAAAACGTTTCAGATTTCTAGGTGCCAGGTAGGGGGCACTTCATGCCAGAGAGATTTTTAAACTGGAGTCTTATAGACAGTGATTAGTTAACATCTTTTTAATAATGAATTAATGGGCAGTAAAAGCATTGTAATTCCAATATGTACAGAACCTTGTATTCAAAGGCAGAGGTTCAGTGAGAGTTGTTCTGCGACCTTTGTGGTGCCAGTAAAGGTTGGGTTCAGTGCAGGCAACGTCCAATCAGTCTTTCAAGGTTAACTACACATGCCAGGCTGGGAAATGAAACAATTACTAACAAATTTTATAGGTATATTCTGTCAAATTTAAAAGGCAATCAGAAGTCTAAATGAAAATTATGCCTGAGGAAAGCATAAAAAAAAAAAAAAAGAAAGAAGGAAAGAAATGAGGAAGGGCTTTTTTTTTTTCTTTCAGTCTTCATTCTGAACTAGGCACTGAAAATATTGGTGAAACTAAAAAAGGCATGTGGGAGACACCCCACACTTTTGGAGGGAAAAACCCACAATGGAAAGGGCAGGAGTGCTCAGGAAGGATGACATCAGTAATCATCTGGGCAACACTGGCACAGTGAGTGTGAATGATTCATTATACTGTAATTAACTTTTAATTAACTTTACCCTGCTTTCCTTATTTTAGAAAATTAAATAAACTTCATTTTATGGTACCCACTAAACCAATGAGCAGAAGCTAGAGTTCTGCTCTAATTAAACTAAGCAATATGGCAAAACTGTGTGTAAAGCATAATGAAGAAATGTTTCTTTGCAACTGGAGCCATTTCTTATGTTTTGTAACACTTTCATTGATATTTTTTCCAAATATTTCCCATTAGCTGCAATACACTGAAGTCCCACAAAATATTTTTTCATAGTCTTGCATTTTTCAGGATAAACAGCTAAGGTGTTTCTTACATAACTAAACGATTTCCCAAAATCACAAGGTCTATTCATTTTTCATTCCCCTCTCCCCCATGTAATTGTAAACACACTCAAAGAAATAATAACAACCAGAACATGAAGTTGAAAAGAGCAAATCTAAAGTTGCTGTTTAAAAGGTTTGGGAGTAAAAAAAAAAATCTCATATTGCTGTTAACAAATTAAGGAAAATTATATTTCTGCCTGTTTGTGGCCTGATTCTCAGTCAACAGATTTCACCCAGTGGATCCTTTGAGATCCTTCAAAACTGTGTTTTTGCATCTGGGAGCAAAATGGGCTAGATTCTTAGGTTGAAATCCTGTCACATTGGAGTCAGCGGAATTTTGCCATTGACTTCAACTCTAAGTGAGCAGGGATACAAGCTATTAAAACAGATTGAAACATGATCTTTTCCCACTTTAAAAAAAATCTCCTTAATTAGAAATCAATTTTGTTTCACTGAATGTATTCTGTTTTGAAAATGTCACTGAATGACTGCATACAGGGTGAAGTTCCCAAAGAGAGGTTGAGACTAGCCTCTAGCCTGCATCAAGATCAGCACTCAGCTTTGGCTGTCCCAAAAACCCTCCCCATCTCTAAGCTTGTGAATATTTTTGAAAACTCTCTCTTTATTTTCTGCCTCAAAATCTCAAATAAATGAAAATAAAAATAAATTCTTAGGAATAAGATAATCCCTGTTTTCAAGCCAGCTCTACCATCTAGATTTCTACAGACTGTCTTCTGAATATACTTTACTGTATGTTAAGTAAAGATCTAGCTGTCTAGCTATGCCTGTGAAAGTGAAACCTTTGCTATATCTGTTTTGCAACTGATGGTGGGAGAAAGTCCTTTCCTTTTCTTATTGATTTTCCTACTCCACCAGCGTGCAGGACTGCTTCTTGCTCCAGTTACCTATAACAAATCAGCACTGCGGTGTGCCTGGATTCCTTCTCTGCTCTTCCCATCTGCCTGCCATGCTGGTCATCTCTGCAGGCATAACTGTAATGAAATTATATAGCCTGTTTCATATGCCTGGGCAAAGTAGATAATCTTCTGATCTCAAATCCAACTAAGACAGAGGTAGGAGGAGTACAAGGGAAGAAGAGAATATTAAAAATTGGGGAAGGAAGGCAAATAAGTAAAGTCAGAGCAATTCAGAGGAAGAAAATGGCGTTTGAAAGAGGCAATGGGAATAGGAAGAAAACATACTTATTTCTGTGGAGTATGAGCTGACCCATAAGAGAAGTGGATGCTCAAATAGCAGGTGGAACACAGACATAGGGGAGAGAAAGAGAAATTCGTGCTGATGGCGAAGTCCTTGGTTTTCATTTCATTTGCAAGGAAAAAGATGGCAATGATATGTGAAAGAAAAGGCACAAGTCATTGGTGACCTGCTGCTTATTTTTTCAACATCTTCACTCGCTATCAGCTACTCGAGGAAGGGAAAATCACACAATTCAACAAGTGAAATAAAAAAGTTCAATCTGACATCTGTATTATAACTGTTCAGTGATGACATTTGCAGTGAGATAAAAAAGCAAATGCACTTTAGTAACATGCTTTTATTTACAAATTAAAAAAAAATAATGAAAACAGCCCTTTCTACAGGTTTACCTATATATTCTTTCTTCTCCTTAGGGATGTTGGGCTTGAATTTCTATTTATCAGCTCTGCACTTCTTTCTGTATTACTCTGATGTATAGATTAACCTGTCAGACCTAACCCAAAGGCCTTGACCTCTACCCTTCTTTAGGTACTTCTTCAGGATTTTCTTCTGCAGTGGAATCTACACAAAATCCGTGGCGGAGAGGTTGTGGTGCAGTTAGGGAGAGCTAATTTTAATTAATTAATCAATTAATTAATGCTTTGGAACATTCGAGTTCTATAATGGCTCCCTAAGTAACCTCATTATCTTATTTTCATCACCCTCCTCTTGTCTATTCCCTTCTTTCTTTTTGTGTCAGACTTGCTTGCTGCATCTTGTTTTAAATTAGATTCTTCAGGGCAGGGACACTGTCAGACCTGGTTTGTACGGTAGCAGGCGTGTTTGGGCCTCATCCTGAATGGAGCTTTTGGACACAACTGTAATTAATTATCATTTACAGCTGAGCCATAGTGATGTTAAATGCCTTGTTCAAGGTGTCAAAGCAAGTCAGCAGCACAGTTGCAAATGAAACCCAGATGGCATCTTTCTCTGCTCTAACTGCAAGACCACTGCTTGTTCTGTGGGACTGCTATGCTGAAATAAATGTTCAAAGATATTACAAAATTTTCCCAAGAAGAAGGACGGTATTTTTGATTTCCCCAGGCTTCTTAGAGAAAAAGGCCTCAGATACCTTTTATGTTAAAATACAGATCTCCTTTGTTAATCTGTAATTTCAGAAGCCTCTGGTTGCCATAAAATGACTTCTTGCCTATTCTCAATAAAATCTCTTTGTTTTATTCTATCCAAACAAATTTCAGTACGGAGTGGAAATGCAAAAGATTTAGAAGATTGGGGAGAATGTAATATAATGATTGGGCCCTGCAGAGGGGCCTAGCAGTTGCTAGAGTAGGTATATTGTACTGTAGGGCTATCACAGGCAAGAGTGGTTGCTCTTAGATACATCTTTGAACATTTGAGACAATAATCACTCATGCAGGACATGCCTCATTCAGGAACTGATTCTTAGCTGTTAGTAGTTTAGTTCTTTTACACCTTCAAGAGCTTAAAACTATATGATAAATATTCAGCCAAAGATAGAAATCCTCCATATTTCAGCTCTGGATTCACTGAGTTATGTAGCTGAATCAGTTAAACTGTAGTCTTTCCAAACCATGGGCTACTAACTGCCATGATCAGATCTTCTTTATTGTTTCTACTGTCAACAACAAGCTCGAGACAGTGACATTGCTATAGTGTTTTTACTAATTAGTTGACAGGAGACATACTTGCCAAAGGCTTATCAACAAATAAGAATATATATGAAAAAGGCTGTTGCTTATGTGCATCTGCATGAGTGAGTGTCATGCAGTGTGCTTTTTCAGAGATGGGGCAGAAATGTTCTTGGATCAAACTAGCTCTGGAAAAGAAACATTATTTAAAACAATGCTTTCAAGCCAATTTTAGGAAAACCATAAAGGCTTTATGAGAGTACCTAAGTATCAGTGGATCTTAGATTATAAAATAATAAAGAACCTATCCAAACACAAGATATCAAATCCTTGTATAAACCAGTCTGAGTCATATGAATAAAATTAATTGTGAAGCTAAAATTCAGATGCAGAAATTGTATCTAATGCCTACAATGACAATGAAAGAAATATAGACATTCAAATTTGCAGTTTAAAAAACAAAACAAAACAAAACAAAACAAAACAAAACAAAACCTTGCTCAGTAATTTGCAGATATCTAAACTCACCAGGTATCTCCTTTACGGTTTTGAGGTTTCCTAGATACCAGTGTTTCTCCAGTGTGCATGCCCAGAGCCACTCTGCCCTGCACAGCTGCAATGCTCCTGCCTCCTCCCTAAGTGTTGGTCTGCCTTATTCAGCGTGACATGTTCCAGTGCTAATATATCTGAAAGTTAGATAACTAAGGTGTCTAGGATAGGTATCTAAGGCTGTGGCTACACAAATCTTTTAGTCCAAAATGGGAGTGCATTTTTGAAGATAATCTCACAGTTATCCCCGCACAGCGCACTTTGGTTGGCATCATGGGATAGCTTTGGAGCATGTGAGCTGCATTCCATTCAAATGAAAATAAATCAGAATACGTGCTCTAGGAGTACACCTAGATTTATACATCTGAAGTTGGATGAAGTTAATGGTTTGTAAACTACAGTTTACTCTTGCTTCATCAGCTTGGAGTATGTGCATTTGAGTCTTCCCCACTTGAATGCTTAGATCTGCCAAGAATGCCTTTTTGAGCCTAATCTGACTCTCCTAATATTCTCTGACATGGTCAGGCTGCTAAAAAAATCCACTTTTTCTTTTTCAAACACAACTGCTACTTGCATACTAACAAAACTATTTCTGCTTTGTTTTTTTGTCTGGGGTTTGGGTGTTGGTTTTTTATTTGGTTGGGGTTTTTTTCATGATAGCTGAGGGAACAGATTTCAGAAACCAGCACTCCCACTGCTATGTTTTAGCTAACTAATTACAGGAATAATGTTCTTCTAGGCAGGTTCTCCTTCTGAAACTGGAAGGAATTTACCCTGGCTATATCATGGCAATGAATACATTCCTAGTTCCAAACAAAATTAATTTCTGTTGAAAAAATCACGTCTGTCCAATAGTTAGCCTTACTGAACAGACTCCACAGCTTGACATGGATTTTTAACTTCAGTGCTGGAAACCACCAACTCTCATTGCCTTCTCAGTATTGACTCTCTCCTTGCTCTTATTTCACAGGGCCATTTCATATATTAAATTCTTTTGGTTTTCTAGTTCATTAGATAACATTTCTACTTACAGAACCTCAAACACAACCCAACTTCAACTCAGTTTTTTATGCCCCTTTTTCTTTTACCTATCACAGCCTTTTCCTAATATTCAACTAAACATCTTCAGCCTTATTTTCAGGTCATTTTTCTTTATCCTAACTATTTCTTTAACTTATGAACACCTACATCCCTTCTTTATAATCTTTCTTTGAAGGTATTTATAGATACTGTCATGTCCTGCATTAATTTTCCCTATTCTAAACTATATAAACCTAGACTCCTCATCTCTTTACTTACATCTTTTTGTCCAGTGTAATGCTCTTGTTGTCACTGTTTGCAATATTTTTTCATTTCACATGTAGATTTGTTTACTTTTACATTAAAATTTATGTGAAACTTCCTCCTGTCGTTGGTTGTCGTTATCAAGCCACTTTATCACTCCCCCTCCAGGGGAGAGAAAATATAGCGAAAGGCTCATGGGTCGAGATAAAGACAGGGATATCACTCAGCAATTACTGTCATGGACAAAACAGACTCAACTTGGGAAAATTAATTTAATTTGTTACCAATCAAATCGGAGAAGGGTAATGAGAAATTAAACCAAATCTTAAAACCACCTTCTCCCCACCCAATCCTTCTTCCCAGGCTTAACTTCACTCCTGATTTTTCTCTACCTCCTCCCCATCAGTGGTGCAGAGCGATGGGGAAAGGAGGTTGAGGTCAGTCCATCACCCGTTGTTTCTGCCACTCCTTCCTCCTCAGGGGGAAGACTCCTCGCTCGTCCCCTGCTCCATCATGGGGCCCCTTCCACAGGAGACAGTCCTTCACGAACTTCTCCAACGTGAGTCCTTCCCACGGGCTGCAGTTCTTCATGAACTGCTCCAGTGTGGGTCCCTTCCCTGGGCTGCAGTCCTTCAGGCACAGACTGCTCCAGCGTGGGTCCCCCATGGGGTCACAAGTGCTGCCAGCAAACCTGCTCCAGCGCGGGCTTCCCACGGCGTCACAGCCTCCTTTGGGCATCCCCCTGCTCTGGTGTGGGGTCCTCCCCGGGCTGCAGGTGGATATCTGCTCCACCGTGGACCTCCCTGGGCTGCAGGGGGACAGCCTGCCTCACCATGGTCTTCCCCACGGGCTGCAGGGGAATCTCTGCTCCGGCGCCTGGAGCACCTCCTCCCCTCCTTCTGCACTGACCTGGGGGTCTGCGGGGCTGTTTCTCTTACAAATATTCTCACTCCTCTCTCCTGGCTGCTGTTGTGCAGCAGTTTTTCCCCCTTCTTAAATACATTCTCCCAGAGGGACTACCACCATCGCTGATGGGCTCAGCCTGAGCCAGCGGTGGGTCCGTCCTGGAGCCGGCTGGCATTGGCTCTGTTGGACATGGAGGAAGCTTCTAGCACAGAAACCACCCCTGTAGCCCCCCTCCCCCTACTGAAACAATGCCATGCAAACCCAATACACTTCTCAACCATTTTTAAAAAATTTAAATAGTTTTGGATTTCAGTACAGCTAATGCTCCATCTCATAGGCTAATACTTATCTGAAAGACCACAGAGAACGGAAAAACTTGGATGGTATATATACAATACTCTTTCCAATCCTTAAGTGGTTTCCAGAAAGTTACAAACAGGTAAATCTGTCCATAGATCATGGTAATTTGATTCTAGTATTTTTTTACCTAGGTTTCTGAGGAATGGATGTTATCCCATCAGGTTCCACATGTCTGCACTCCTGTGTCTGTCTGCTCCTCTCCAGTAATTCTCTAATCTGCTGGCAATTTCAGTTTCAGCCACATTTGAGAAAGGAGTAGAATCCTGAGAAGTATGTGATTTCTATATGATTGATGAAAACGAGTGATTGGGTAGAAAAGATGGGGAGAGTTACTAACACTATCTTCACAGAGAAGACAGCTTTACAGTAAGAGAGCACAGTTTTATTAGACACCAGAGAATCTAGTCTGCATTGGTGGTTTCTCTCTCACACAGGTTCCCTAATATTCGATAAGGCAAAACTCATAAATGAAGTTTTTCCAATGCCTAATTTTCTTAATGGCAGCTCTTCCCTGTGGATTCTCTATGGTGTAATAAGGCATGAGTTCGTGCTGCAATCTTAGTATAATTCAGGTAAGAAATATCAATCAACCACAAGACACAAATCCATTTGCAATCAACCTATTTATTAATTCTTTTGATGCTTGTTATATGTATTTGTCACACTTGTTCTCTCTTAGATTTGCTACTTTTCAGACAGCTGTCATCTACTCCTTTTTTGTAGTCTCCTTTGATTGATGACTATATTCACTCTCCCCTCAAAGGAAACTTTGCTTCAGACACATTGGCCCTACATTTTCTGTGTTGTGCTGACATTTGGAACAGACTTCAACTGTTTGCTCCTGTTTGGTATCATGTCTGTTCCAGCTCCCCGGTTCATGCCCTGCTTGCTGTTCCACACTAATTAGCACAAGAAGTGCTCACTAAAATTGAAGAGGTATTTGCTTTGTAAAGAAGCTGGACACTTATGCTACTTTAAACCTGACTCTTGCTCACCTTCTGCCTTTAGTTTCCACTTTTGGGTGTGCTAGATAGAATTTAAATCCTGATCGCAAGTAGGTACAGTCCCTCCTGCTTTGATGTGGGAACTGCTTTTTCCATGATGGAAATTGCAGTGTGAGTTAAACAGCCAAACCCTCTGCATTGCATGGCAAACAGGATTGCTGAAAATTTTCATGTTTGGAGCTAGACTGGCCAATGAAAATAACTCAAGAGATGTGTTTTGGCTTAAGTCAACACTTCTCAGGGACTCAGACCTAGAATCACAAAAGGACACTGGCACTGACTGCCACTGTAGGTACCTAACTCCAGGTTGAATTCTCAGATTGCTTGCTAAGGTTTAACACTTAAGGCTCAAGCTGCTGAGGTTATCACCTGTAAATTTCTTCATGGATCCAAGGACTGGCTGATGGATATGCTTAGGAGAACTTACATCCTGGCAATCCATTTTCCTTTTCATTTTTAAATTAGAAGAGCTTTCTACCCAGCATGCTGTCTACAGTGATTTCAGCACCAGTCTGCATTAAAGCTCTGGATCCTTAACTTGGAGCCCAGTATTTCAGTATATGTAACAGAGTACTTAAAAGACTAAGAGCTGCGATGTGGAACATCAGTCTCCTGTGAGGATTTAACTGAGTGCTAAACAGAAAGATGCCCAAGAGTGACATCTGCGATGGCATTTGGGTACTTTCCAGATGTGAAAACATTACTGAACGATCCCCACAGGATCCTTCTATCTGTTCTTTCAGCATCTTATACATTTGCCTACATTTAGAAGTGTCTTCCTGCACATGCACTGATGGGATATGTGGAGCTTTGTTGATCAAGCTCTTCATACAGCTGCGTAGCACTTAGACATGGAGTTATGGAGCCTTACAAAACCCAAGTACCCCTACGGCCCATACCCTCTGTATAGCTACACTTTGTGTCTTCACAGCTGACACTTTGAAGGTTTTAGGTTAAGCTGTACCTACCCCAGCTGCACAATGGGACTGAAAAACGGACAAAAAAATCAAACAAAAATCCATTCTTGAAACACAACAAATTATCATTACTTAAGAAAGCCATAGTAACTACTCACCTATGAGTTTAACTAGCTCATATCACAAAATAATTCAAAGTGTTTTAAACTTTAGTGAGAACTGACAGTGTCGATTGTGACTTTGTTGTTATATCAGCTGCAACGACTCAGTCTTGTTCTAGCACGTGCTCCTTCCCTTGGGTATGGCATTGCACACCTATCCTATACCTATCCTTTATGAAGTGATTTCCTAAGTCCACATCAGGTGCCTGAATTCATAGTTTGATGCTAAAAATAATATCCACAACCACAGGACTACTGAGGAAGAGGAGGACCAACAAACAGCAAGGGACCAAACCTAAGCCAGCTAATAGGAAATACGGTTGTTTCTGGAGTGCCACCACCCTCTCGGCTTAGGCACTGACTCCAGAGTTTATGTGAGATTGGCAGTCACAGCCTGAAGTTCTCCGCCTGCCCCAAAGCACAGTTTTCCATTGGGTGGCAAACTTACACAGCAATTTCTTGTGAGAGCAGGACTGCAGATGGTAGTACAGCCCTTAGGATTTTATGTAATCTTCCTTGAGCCTGTAACATCATTTATTGCTCCTCTGATCTCACCTCCCCTCCACTGCCCATATTTTTCATAAGAAATGTCTATGGTCACTGTGCATTTTGTTACGCTCAAACATTTTCAAGGGCTTCTCTGAATTGGGCCAACAGGGAGTTTGGTGGACTCTGATTTATTATTTATTCATTAATTTTGAATTTTAAATCAGCATTATGGACCAACATATTTAGCCCATCCAAGTTAGCCACAGTTCTGCACATGGACAGTTATAATACTTAAGATATAAACACTAATTTTCTGACTAACACCTAGCAGTCTAATCATTTTCTGGAGTAACAATTTTTAATAGTTCTCGCTTTGGATGTAAATGCCTAAATTCTTCATAAATTGCACTTCAGGTGCTTACTTTTTTTTTTGATCTACGTGCATCAGAAACCTGATACTTCTGCCATACTTGTCTTTTATTGCTGAGAGCCGATAACTTGCTTTTGAATAGGTGCTGCACTGCCCCAACATATCTGTTTTCCTGTACCTAGCCGTCTCCTTGGGAATTTGACAGATATCAGGTTACAAGCAGGGTCAGAGCATACCTCCGGTAATAGGACGAAAAGGACACTCTTCTCTGTATTTAAAAAATACCCACTCATGGGTTTCCTGGATTTCAAATTGAAATAGAGGTTCAAGCAAATTGTTAGGCAGCATCAATGCTTTGTCTGAACACAGGAACACAGAATCAATACTTTGAAAATCCTCTTGTCTATAAGTACTTTGGTACTGCAACAGTGGGGGCAAGGGAGAAGGATTTGTTGGCGTGTCACCTTTAACTTTGAAAATATCTCTTACATCTGCATAATGGACAAGACCAATCTCTTTAATCCCTTTAAAAATTTCCCTTTGTTGCCCAAGCACAATTAGTGAATCTTCTGTACTTTCCATGGCTGAGCTAACAAAGTCGTCATTAGAAATAAGATGGATTCCAGTAGTGACCACAGTGATGCTGCCTGGCACTCCTAGATAATGCTCTCCCCTGAGAAGCCTTACCCTAGTAATTATTTTCTTCTCCCTTTTGTCAACCTATTTGAAATCTATCACTTTTAATGAGTATTTATCTCCAAGTCAGTAGATCTGTATTAGGTAGCACTTTGTGTAATGTCTTATTTCAGTCCATTATCCATGGTACTCGGTCGTATCTATGCAGGCTTCGTTCCTACGACTTGTTCCATGTTGAGTGAACCCTTTGTTCATGCAGAGCCCCTTGGACTCCAGCACAATTCCATATGGACCTAAGACTCTGTCCACATGGACAAATGGTGAGATCTGGATCAGTAATTACAATATAGGAAGTGATTAGATTTTTTTAAAGCATTGACTATTTTTAATAGGCTTACTTTTAAATATTAATTGGAATCTCCCTAAATATTTGCATATTGATTCTCTTGTATGCCTGAATATTATGCCTAGAATATATGCATCCTATTTAATTTTGTCTAATAGTAGCTAGGAAGCAGAGAAGTTATTACAGGACACATTAAGAGAGACCATTATCAAAGGTGGACAAGTCAGTGAACTGCAACTTGCAGTGTCAAGTACTGGCCCTACAATTAGAATCTGCATATTTTTACTAGTATTAACAAAGCTTATGACTGATTTTATCCGTTCAAATTATCTAGCCCCAGTCAGAACAGGGACCTTGTTGTTCTTGGTACAATACAGATGAGGAAACAGCCCTTCTCAACAGGCTCAAGCTCACCCCAAAAGTTGACATGTGGTCAATTCATGAATTTGGCAGAGATGCCAGGTAGGGAAGCTCTACAGACAAGAAAAGGCTGTGTCCTTAGAAAAAAAAGCCCTTACTGAATCAAGGCTGAAACTCTGGGAAAACGACCAAGCCTTTTGATTTGTTGACAAGGTCTATCTTAGCAGCTCCTGACATAAGTGGAGTTCGCTTCTGGTTTCAGTCAACAAGGAGCGTGCTCCAGGAAGGTAGTCATCTCTGGTGGTGACAAATGGAACCCATGAAGGAACACTGCAAGAATCACTGCGAGACATACACGTTCCTCCCTGCGAGGGATGGCCAGCCAAAGATCATAACCCCTGTAGATCAACAGCAGGCAGCGCAATGACCTTCAGAGTGAGGAAAAGAAAAACACAGGGCAATGGTTTTTCATCTCTAATTGCTTAGGGCATATTTGGGAAAAGTCCATGTAAGGAAGATCATCTGTCTTCTCTGCTTTGCCATAATCCACACATGGATACAATTGTATTCACGCAGCAGGTTGCAAGACTGAGCCTGTAAATATATTTAGTAAGTTACAGGCAGACATAAACTAAAACCATGTGTATTTGCTTTTAAGGCAATCAGCTTCAGTAGTGTTGTCAGCACCTCTGAGAGCCCGCCCCAGGTGTAGATGACCTTATTCTCTATAAACACGTTCAGTGAAATAATTCTGATGTTATCCATTTATGAGGATGTTAAGAAGTATGACACCACCCAGTTCTTAGGTGTTCACTGAGGAATTTTTGGAACCTGATTACACAGCAAGTGCTTTCACTGGAAAATCTTGAAGCAATTTTTGTAGGATAAATTTTGGTGCTGTGTTATAAGTGAAGGTTTATTCATGAAGAGACACATTCAGCTACAAGCAGTAAGCAAGTTTAAAGACTTTTCACTGCTTCAGATGTCAAAATAAAGCCTTACTAGGACAGGCACTGGCTTCCGTATGGCAAGAAACTTCATCCTGGAAAAATCAGAGCTGAGAACTAGCAATCTGGCCTCAAATCCTCAAAAGTAGTTTCAGCAACATGAAAGCCCGTAGCCTTCATATGGGTTACACTTCTACAGATATCAGTAGACAACACTGAGAAAGGTTCAGGTTCATGAAGCAATGAAGGGAAAGTTTCATTTCAGGAAGAACATAGACATCTACATTTGCCAAAGCATCTCACAAGATCCCTTCCCACTGATAGAGGTTTATTAGTATCTAACAGCACATGTCCTTTTTTTAACAATTGTTTTTAAGCATATAATGTTCTGCAATTGCAAATGGCCTGGAGGAAACCAGATCTTGCCTGTACTAAATGGTTTGGTAACGTCTTACAAATTGACCCCATATTTCATGTAGAAGGATACTTCCTCTTAAAAAGCGGAAAGATTGAACTTCATTCTCACTTTTTACTGTGGGCTTATCTTTGCTACAGAAATACGCAATTACCCTTTGTCACAGGCAAAACAATCTTGACTCTAGGAATTTTAATTGATTTAATTTTTTGACAAGAAACACAAACTTTGCATTATTGAATTGGATATTGAGAAAAAAGATGACATAAACAAATAAAAACACTTAAGTAAACACCTTCCCTTTCAGCAGGCTCAACTTCAGTCAAACACCCCTCCTCCTCCCTTCCCAGCCTCAGTTCCCCTTATTTTCTCTGTGGGTTACATTTAGTCTATCATCTCAGTTCCTTTGGTGAGGTGTTGAGGGGTAGAGGAGGTTGGAGGCACTGTGTGATGGTTGCTTTCAGCAGATCCTTGCTTCTTACTGATGTTGCTCTGCTCCAGCATGGGTTGCCCAGGACTGCAGTCCCTCAGGGCTGTCCCTGCCCCAGCATAGGCCACCGATAGCTGCAATGCCTCAGGGGTTTCCCTGCCATGGCATGAGTTACCTGTGGGCCTCAGTCCCTCAGAGGTGACCTTCTCTGGCACAGAGGTCCTCCTTCCAAGAGTGAACCTTGAGCTGTGTCTCCAGCAATGTCTCTTTCCATGCATCTTCTCCATTTCTTCTTCTGCACAGCAGCACATGGTATTTCTTAAACATGTTTTAGCAGAGGCACCATGTGCTCCTGTGACTGGCTGAATTTTTGGCACACGATGGAGTGCTAGCACTTGTTTCAGGGCAGCTGGACCCAGCTGTGGACAGCACGAGGCAGTTAGTTTGTGGCCTACTCCCACAGAGGTCACTCTGCAGCCCCTAGTCAAAACCCTGCAACTTCTGCCCCGTATTCCAATAAAGAAGGTATACATTTTTTTAAAGAACGTTTTACAAAGTTAGGAAAACTTGAAGAGAAGGGGTGAGAGGAGACGTGAAAAATTTGGAGAAAACAAGACTTTAAGAATGAGGTTTTGATCAAGGGTCTTGAAGATCAGGATGATACCAAGTAAGCACCTAAATGAAGCTCCAGTTTGGTGAACAGAAGACCTGAACCACAGTCACAGCTCAAATGATGAGTTGTGGACAAAGAAACATACAGCTAAGGACTCAATGGATTAACAGCATGTAGGCTGAGGTTACTTGAAATTGTGGTGTACCAAACCATTATTCTTTATTTCCAGCCTCCTTGGTGCTATGCATTTCACTCCATAGATGAAGGGTTAAATTCTCAAGAAGGGCTTAACAGTCTGACATACATACAATTTTCAAACAAAATGCCAGCCAGTTATCTGTCCTTATTCCCCAAGCCATGTTACGCTGTATGCCAATGGAAGAAAACTGAACCAGAAGCTAGATGGTAGGAAACAAGTGAGAAGAGTAGCGGAGCTGAAGGGATTTTCCTTTTTTATAAGATGTCTGTTTGCTCACAACTTTCTTAGCTGTGAACTGTCTCCTGCAGTGGAGTACTTAAATGATGTAATTTCTTTTTCACAAAAAGATAAAAGAACATAAACAAAATACAAGGACCCAGTTTAGTATCACTTGATGATGAGGGCGTGCAGCCAAGAGACCTGTTCTCAAAACCTTATTTCATCTGAGCTTACATTCTTCATGAAAGACATAACCACAAGGCTATCTGCAAGTCAGAAGTTCACATCTCAGCCTATCACTTGCAGTTGCTCTTCTATTAAAAATACGAAGATGGGGGATTAGATAAGAGAGAATATTTAAAAAGTCAGTATCATCCCTTGGTTAGGGTACTCTTCCACTTCGGGAAAGATCTCATGTTAAATCACAGCTTGTAGAAGGTAAAGGAGGAAGAAGAATTTAAATACATGCCTGATTTAAATCTATACTTTCCAATCTCTCATTGAAGGGGAAGGAGAATCTCACTGCCTTTTGTCAGATAGACATGCTCTGAAAATGGTTATTGTGATGGATCTGTCAAGTAAAAAAGGTGGAGGAGCACATGATTTGTGAATCTCCTGTGAACCTAAGCATGAATTGGAGCTTCAAGAAATTCAGCACTGCCTAGGTAAAAGACGTTTTGCTCATACACACCTATAGAAACTTGGATACCTAAAGGGCTTCACTGGAGAAAACTTAGTCTGTCATAGACACCTGCTGAATTGAGGGAATTTTAAGTGCTAATGATGACTAAGTATTAAACTACATGCCTAGAGACTCATTAAGGCCTCTAAATCACTCTTGCAAATCTACCCCAAAGTGCTAGGTACAACAGGCAGCCATAACGTACAAGTAAAATCAAGTTTTTAAGGGAGCTAGTATATAGACAGAAAAGGGATTACTTAGTGAAGACGACAGACTGAGTGAACGATTGAATGACATTTACTAAACAGGAGAGGAAAGTGATAGGGAAAAGGGACAGCTGTAATGAACACAAACATATAGTAGATAGAGGAATGGTGTGCTAGATTTAAAGGACATCTGGTGTAAGGGACAGCTGAAGTGTATGAGTGACATGCCCTAGATATAAGGTTGGAAGTGCTGTGCATGAATGACAGCTGGCTTAGCTATCATGGGTGACATGTCCTCCACAGAGGAATAGAGTGCTGGTTACAAGTGACAGCTAGTGTGTACTTTATGAGTGAAATATCTTTGTTACAGTAGGCAAATATGAGGAAAAATTAGCTGGAGTGCCTGAGCAACATGCTCCTGACCAAAGAAGGAAAAGTTAGATGCAACACAAAGCTGCAATGCCTAGGTAACGTGACCTAGAAGGGGAAGAGAACAGTAAGTGGGACAAGTGCAATAGGACCAGATTGGATTAAATAACCCTGGTGGGAAGGAGATGTCATAAGTGTAATATATGACTGGAGTGTTCAACTGATACGCCACTGGCTGAAAGTACTGTCTGCGGTACTGGCAGCTGGCTGTGGCCAACATTATGTAGCCATAGTCCTTGATCTTTCTGGCATTTCCCTGAAGTGGGTCAAATTTTCTGTGTGGACCATCAGGGGGATTTC
This sequence comes from Harpia harpyja, assembly GCF_026419915.1. Lineage (NCBI taxonomy): Eukaryota > Metazoa > Chordata > Aves > Accipitriformes > Accipitridae > Harpia > Harpia harpyja. The sequence goes on along the minus strand of NC_068945.1, from coordinate 41,765,051 downwards.
TATAATAAACACATTAGTAGACTGTTCCTGCTGGCATCATAAGGAGAGCATTTTTAATAGTGTCATTGTATTTTGTCCTTATTTAGACAATTAAAGTAAAATGTCACTGAGACATGCTAGAGTGGTCCACTCTGCACTTTTTGTAAGTCATCTCTCAACTGATTTTTTTTTTTTTTTAATGGGTGATATGCTAGTACAAAGGTAGATCTGTGAAGACACTAGTTTTCAGTCTTTGGGGATTTTTCATATCAATTCCCTCACTCAACAGCAGACTTCTGAAGACGCCTACATACTCTCTAGCTGCTATGTGATCATGAGGCAGGAAACCCTGGTCATAATCAGAGTTACTGGAAAACAATCCTTATTTTTCTGAGACACTCTCTTTCTTTCTCTCTTTATGTGTCTGTCCAGTCTGTATAAGCCCACAGGTACTTAAGTTCTCTGGTCGTATATTTTATATATCCATATATCCAAAATTGCATACATATATACAGGTTTTTGTGTATCATTACTGCAACAGTCATGATAAACTATAGGACAATTTGCCATACTGTGAATTATTACAGATTATCACAATCAGCAAAAGATGTTACAAGTTCAAAAATCATCAGTCAAGGATCCAGACTCATGAGCTAGGCTTAAAATTTGTGGGATGTAAACAACAAACAAATACAAAATGAGGCTACTTTTCATTCACCCAGCTGTGAGGGTATTCTCAGGCTTGCAGTCTTCATGCTGCCTTCTACCCTGTAAGGACTAGAAACTTTTTTCCTTTTAATGAAAACACTAAGCCCCAGTGAATTGCATGACTTCAGGAGCCAGGGATTAAGAAAAATATGAGATATCATGAGACGTACAATAAAATCCCTATGATAGAATCACCTTAACTGGCAATAGTGAGGTGGAAGGCCAACTTTAATTTAACCTTGGAGTGTGATGCAACACAGTCCCACAATGCAGGTCACATCTGTGAGGCAGAACCTAGCTCTCAAGGATACTCAAGTTCTCTTTTATTGAATATTCTTCATAAGTATATTGCAGCTTTGGCCTCTGTGCAGACTTATGAAAACAAATACTGTGAAGCATAACATTGTAGAGTGCTGTGTAGGAACAGACAGGTTTTTAAATGCTTAATCAACCAGTCTATCCACACAAATTTTCACCGAACACTGTTACTGGTGACCATCTTATACACTTATTAAAAGAATGATGCTTGTTCTTACAGCTTGGAATAGCTTTTATCTTGAACTGAATAGACTCTTTGAATCTAAGGCTCAGGTGTAGCGGAGTAAATGAAGGCCTGCCTGTTTTCTCCCAAGTGGACAGGAAATGGCCAGATCCTGGGCTGCCTGCCTACATCCACATATTTGGTGATCAGAATAGCTAAGTAAGAATGAAGCGGTAGTGGCTTTTTGTTGGCATAGTTATCAAAGGGCTCTTTGGAGCTGAAAGATGCCTGCTAGCAGCAGGATGTGCTCCACAGCTGCCAGGCAGGTAAGCATGCAACGAGGTTGTATTTAGTAATGGGTAGCACCAATTTATCTGTAAACCTCAAGCTCTCCAGGGGCTCTGGGCAGTGGAAGCTTGCAGTGCATCATGCTTCTTTGAATTTCTAAAGCAAACAATAATCAGCCTGAGTGGTAAGAAAGCCCAGCAGAAAAGCTGCCATTCTAAATGTGAAGATAAAAAGCCATGGGTATAAATGAGGCAATGCAGGGAAGGAAATACATTTTACTGAGACCTAAAAAAACCTACAAGTCCAGTTTAGGAAATGAGAAAGAAGCCAGCTGTCTTTCAGTTTGCTCAGGGCACTTGGACGGGGCCACTCCGTCAAAGCCGTATAGGCGTATAGATACAGGATCTGAAGAAAAGCCACTTAGGTTACTGAGTTGTCTCCTATCTGACAACAAGCATATTGGATAGTTGTGTTTCATTAATTTCTCAAAACACATCTTGAAACAGGATAGCGATTTTTACTCCCAAATGTGATACTGGGAAGCTGTTCTACGATCTCATTCTTCTTCTGGTTTGGCTTTTTTTTTTTCTCCTTTCGAGCCTGAGTTTGTTCCTGAAATCTTTATACCCAGGTATTGTTGTGCTGACATTTAGTTCTCTTCTTCCTTCCCAAAGCTGCTCCCAACACGCATTTATGTCCTCCTTCAATTTTATTTTGTCAGATTATGCCAGCTAAATTCTTTTCATCTCCACTGGTAACAGAGAGCCTCCTCATCCTTGATCTTTCTATTGACCCTTTTCTGCTTTTTCCAATTTGTATGGATCTCTGACCAAAACTATGTATTGAGCCATCCTACAATTACCATTGGAGTTTCACTCTCACAGCACTTTGGTGGCTTCTAAACATTCAGTAACTGACTGTTTTCCTTTTCTTGACATTTTTTACAGTGTCTCTACTTGCATAAGAGAGGAAAGGAGATAATATAAACATACAATCTCATAAGTCTGATCCTACTAAAATTCAAGACTTCAGCTCTCTGTTAATGAAATATGCTCATGACATTGGGAGGCATTAACAATATTAAAAAGGCTCAGGATAACACATGGGAATAAATAGGTGACCCTGACAACTGCAAAAGGGATGGAGTTCACCTGCAAGACGATGGACGCAGGGGCGCGTAAGATATAATTCTGAAGCTCTGAATTAATTTGCTTGGGTGCCAGGGATTCAACCACCTCGCTGCTGTGGCGTTCGGCTCTCCTGGACAAAGTTTTGTTTCTACCAGTTCTGCTTCCAGGACCTACGGAGATAAGTTGAGGGTCCAGCTCCATCCCCTCCTATAGCTTCGGCTCCTGCTTCCTGAAACGTTTTCCCCAGAATCCAGGGAGGGAATATGTAAATAAGGAGGGCTTCAATGAACCGAGTGGTTCTCCCATGCCTGCGGCTGAGCAAGGCAGTCCCTCTGAGGGGTTCCACCCCTCACTTCTTCCCTTTACAGAT
>NC_068945.1:41727095-41752095 GCF_026419915.1 Harpia harpyja | reverse complement strand
GAAAGAATAGTAAAAAATTATTGAAAGTTCAAAAATCACTAAGAGGTCAACCCCTCGCACTTTTTGTCTAATGGTGAGACAAATGAAGTTGTAAGAAAAAATGCACAGAAAAGAGGAAAAGAAATGAGTGTGATTTGGAATGCTGACAGACACCAAAGATCTTAAAGCTTAACTTAAGGTGAACGTGCAAAACTGAACAAACGCCATATCAGAGGAAAGGTAGCTCAGGCTGCAGATATGCCTTTACACATGTGTAAGTTGTCCGGCGCCTCTCTAGGGAATCCCAAAAGGCAGCTCTGTCTTCTAGAGGTGACAGACTGAATTAATTACCCTTCTGAGCGATTCCCATTTTACAGCTGGGAAAACTGCACCATAAGGCCTGGTTTTGTTGTCATTGCCTACAAGTAGAAATGTGGGAGATGATACACAGCAGCCCAGCTCTTCCCCCATCACAGTATCCATTGCACAAGCTGTACAGGGAGATACAGCATAGTATCTTGCCCAAGAAAATGTAATTAATATCAGCAAAACTGTCTTCCCCTTATGCAAGAGAGGTCTCTCATGGTTTGTGCTTCATCTGAAGAGAAGAAGGAATTACATTGGCTAAGAGAGGATTTGGCAAGCCGAGGAAATGGAAAAAAATCGTCTACCCTCTCCCCACAGCAAAAATTACAAAAAGAGATAAAACCCCTGGAACCTACTCTCTCCCTCCTCTGCCTCCAATGTGTAAAGATTCAGCACTAGAAGGAGAAGAGCCCAAACTGCTGAATGAGGAATAGGGATAAAAGGCAAATAGAAAGTAGCTTCATGTGCTGTGCTGGTCATTTGAGACCAGTAAGGTTTAATTGTTGGTATGCAACAGGGAGGAAGTAAGCTAACAGTGCTGCTGGAGCATTTTTGCAGATAAATCTTGAATGAATATCCTGCTTCCAGGTTACTGCTGCCACCCAGAAGAGACACCCATGTTAAAGCCAGGAAAAGAGTTTAGACAGCATCTTCTCTTTTCTAGTCAGGCAGTAGCACACAGTATCTGTCTGGAGCTCATTAGAACAAAAAAGACAGGGAAACGTGACTGTAAATTTGTAAGCAACTAAAATACTAAGAGAAATATGTTAGGACTGGAAATCAGCTTGATTCTGTGTTTAAAAGTAAGAGTTCCAGTGCTTTGCCTGACCCGTCACACTCCTTCCCACTGGCCAGCAGAAGAGAGAAAGAAAGCGAAACAAGGGTGAAAGAATAATGTGGAGACAATAGGATAACTGAAAGGCAGAACAAAGCAGGGGAATAACAACGGAGTAAGAAGGAAACAGGAGAGAAAGGTTTCGGGGAGTGTTGAGTTTGAAAAAGAGGATTGAGAGGATTAAGAGTAAAAAAGAAGAAAATTCTAATATCCTAGAAGGTAAGAAAGGAGAAAAAAATAAAAAATGAACTATAATTACATGACAATATGGGATTTTCTATATTGGATCACACCATTAGTCCATCATGTTATGTATCCTGACTGTAGTAGTGGAATGAGGGATTAAAGAAAGATGAACAAAACAATAATAATGCATCCATCCAACCAAGCAAAGGAGAGAATGATTTCCCTGGCCCTGCAGTAATCAGTTTGCATCCCAAAGCACAAGACTGGGTTAGTATTAGGAAATGTTATTAATGATCATAAAATTATATGGGTTTTTTTGTTTGTTTTTAAATTAACCCAGCCATTTTACTTGGCTAAATGAGTTCCTGCATCAGTGAATCCCTTGAGTTGACTGTCCTACTAGTTGCATTAAGTAGCCCTTCTTCTCCTGAGGGTGTAATTGCAGAGGGATCAAGCAGTCTATATGTTGTAGTAGGTACCACAACAGAAAATTTTTTACGTCCATTTCCCCATTTCCCTATCTGTTCCTGCTCTGACAGTTCCAATTTTGTTTCTTAATGGGTCATCATCAGCTTAAATTTCTTTTTTCGAAAAGAACATCCTCGTGCATTCTGCCTGGGTGTTTAACTCTGCTTTGAGGTCTGCTTGATGATGATGCCTAGCCTAGGATGGTGTTTTGTAGTTTGCCTTCTGAGCAGTCATCTGCAGAAGAACACAAATAACTCAGAACAGGTTAATGTGACCTTTCCCAAAACGACTTATCTGCTGGTTCCTGGTGGAGGGTGGAGAATGAAGACAAAACTTGGGACCAAGTGTTCCTAGTCAAGAAGCAAGTAGTTTGAAAGTTACTTTTCACCATGGTTTAGAAAAGAAAATTCCCAGATTTTTCCACCTGGGAAGTATGGATATGAATTTGTTACTGAGCACAGGAAGGTTATCCAGGCTGGATAGAAGGTTGTGTGAGCTGCTCAAAATGGAGAGCAAAAATGATGTTGCCAAGAGAGCAATTATCTTGCAGCCTGAGAATTCACAAGGAGTGTTACCTAGTAGGAGTATGGCAAACTATTATAAGTTCCCTTCTCTTCAAAACCACTAACTAGGATGATCTTCCCTATGTATTATTTTCACCTCCTTTCTCTGCTTTTGCTCATTAAATAAATGCTTTTTCAGGGATACACATATTTTTTTTCTTCTTTAAACAGTGGCATATTGCATTACTACCTAATCTATTTTATCACGCTCTATCTATATCACAGAGACCAACACAGCTGCCTTCCTACCACAACCTTTTCAGTGAGACCATGAAAGAGAGTGCCAATGTCTTTAGAGTGTGGCTGCATTACCATACTAGTGCAAGTGTCTTAACAAATCCTGGAAAGTGTAAGCACAGCTTCTTAAACTATTGTCTGAAAATTAATGAGTGACAACAAAATGCAAAATCAGAATCAAAAGTAACCCTCTGCTTGATATTTTCACAGTGTCTAAAGCAAAACCAAGAGAAAGCATATTTTGAATTTTTGTTGTTGTTGTTGTTGTTAAATCTGAAGTCCAAAGCTAACACAGTATCATCAAATTCATTCCTGCTGAGTTCTCTTCTCCCACTCTCTGGCTGTCCCTGGTTTGTTTCGGTACTTAGGGTTAGAGGAGCAAACTATGTGAGATAGCACTGGATTTGTTTTTATGAAAAAGGCACCTATTACCTTTACTCTCTCTTGTCAGTAGAGGAGCAGCTTCATGTCACAGTTATGGTTTTGTAACAGGAGGATATACAGAGTGAGAAAGAAGGAGAGTGTAAGTGAGAGATGGAGACAGACAAGGAAAGAAAGCAAGGGGATTACAGTAAATGTCTCTATAATATTTTAGCAAAATATTCTGGCTTCTTAAGTGCTCTGCAGCTTTGGTTTTATGAATGTAGAGAGAAAAAAAAGGCACTTATGAATAGTAAAAAGCATATTTTTGCCAGAAAACATAACCTCTACTTTTCCGCTTTAAAGTTGGAGACTCTCTGAACAAACATTTTGTGAACTAGGCCTAAAACTTTTTATTTTTCAGGCTCAAACCAGAAATGTCTTTTAAGATTTATGGGTTTGGGTGTCTTTTAAAGTGTAAATTACTTTTTTGCTAATATCAAAATGACAGGCTCAGGAGCTTTTTTAAAAGATGAGACCGCAGCAAGTAATGCACAAGCTTCCCACGCTGCGCTGTCAGAAGGCCTCCATGCCATCTTACAACACCCTTGCTATTTCTGCCCTGACCCTCCTTCAAGCAGGAGCTGACAATACTGCTAAATCATGTGGTGGGTTAGTGATGTGGGAAAATGTCAGCATGTGATTACAATAAATCTCCAAACTCTGTTTCACTTTATGTGACCCCTTCAGGATTCAAATTTAGAAGCACAATGTGGCGAAGGTGAAGGAGAGATGTGCAGATTACATGTTTCTGGGTCAGCCTGACACGTGGAACAAGGGTTCACTCAAGGGGTGGATGTTCCCTCTGGGTTTTCCATTGGGGATGGAGGGGAAAGGGAAGAGAAACTTCAGTTTGAAGCAAGGGCTTCAAGGAGGTCCACTGGAAGAAGCTGAACTAAGAGGAAATACAGGCTGCCTCAAACGCCTGTGTGATCAGCAACTCCCATTTGAAGGGCAACTCCAGAAGTTGCTTCTGATAGTGCTGAGAGTTACCATCACCATCTCTTCCCCAAAGGAATTTCCACCTTGGAATTCCTCTGATTTCCTGATTTCATCTTAATTCCCATGGCAGGTGTATATAAGTGAATTAAACAAATATAGTTCAAGTTCTCTACTGGACTTCACTGAATTTTCTTTGTTAAAAGAGGATTTGCTTAGAAAACTTTTTCATTAAATCATTCATGTGTCAGTTATGGAACTGTGCTTAGTTAATGGAGAGAGCCGTCCATGTTGCTGTGAAGACTGTCAGATATTACATAGTCTGAATTTCCACGTATATTAATTTCACTCAAACCTTCTCAAGCCTGTTCTCCCTCTCAGGCATTTTAAGCCAAGCTGTGCAATCTGCAGGGCCTTAGAAACCTGAAACTACATGGGGTGGGTCATGGAGGCAGACATGGTCAAAAGTAAAGCTGGTCTCAGCTAGCAATGACTAAAGACCAGCAGTAAGGCTTTGAGCCAACACAGAAGTAGCAAGGTAAGCAGACTGGGAGCCTGGGTAGGACGGACAGGCGGATGGCCAGAGCCAGAGTGGCTGTATAAGATGTGGAGAGCCACCTTCCCCATACGATGAAGCCTCTGTACAGTCAGCACGGCTAGAGCGAGGTGTAGGAATTAAAGGACCGTCTAAATGGTGGTGAACACACTGGTCACTGAGCAGCTCCTCAGAGGAGAGGAATGTGTTTCTCGGTGGGACGCAGGTGAAAGAAGCCTTTCCTTATCTTACCCATGCTAAGCTGTATTTGTGTTTGTGCTCCTTTGGCCTTTGGAGGATAAAAGGCGTCTCACATACTGTGCTACCTTCCTTCCCAATTTGTGTGTATTGCAAATATTTTTTTAATTCAGTTGCAGGTCTGTTCAGGAAGTGAATAGTGTGTTTTGTTTTTAAATCTAGAAGCTACATGCTATAAAACATAAAAAAAAAACCAGCACCACAGGGAGCCCAGCTGCCACATAGAAAGTTGATCTCTCTAAAACCCTCTGGCCTGAAAGAAAAAAATGAGCTTAAACATTTTTATGGGATTTCTCCAGCTAAAGCCCACCTTCAAATCCCACTTAACTTAGTATGTTTACATGTGTCAAATTTTCATTACATAATAAACAAAAACATGTGTACAAACGTGAAGAAACTAAAATCAGATGGCTGGTGGACTGGAGGGAACTGTGATTATTCAATTCCCTGCTGATATCTTTCCAGAATGTCATGTCCAGCTGCAGATTTTGGCAACCTATAGCCATTTCACCATCCTCAAACAGTTCTTTGTATTTGACAAAATTGCCTTTCTTCTGCAACAATAGAGACTATATATTTTTTTAGAATTGGATAGCCTTAAAAGACTGATACCATTTCTAAATATCACTGGATTTCACTGTAAGATGTTATTTTTCTGTAGTAATGTAGAAGACACTTATCCTTACTGATCTTCTCACTTGCAGTAGTAGCAAATTAATCAGTATCATAATTATACTGATTCCTTTCCCACATACTATTACTGGAAATGGTCACACCCATACAAGACACTTCTGTGAGACTGGATGTGTGGACACGATGTAAACCTCACCAGCCACAGAGGATGAAGAACATGCAAATGGTCAAGCGATGCATGAAAATAATGCACAGCTTCTGGCCTGAAAGACGAACGCAGAACCAGCAGCTGCAGCTGCTTAACTGGGGAACAGGGCAGGGGGGCTAGAGAGATGAGAGGGACAGAAGGGCTTTGGGGAGCAGACTGATGCAGAAATGGCTGACCTCATCCTCCAGCTAAGGAAGCCAGTTCTGCATCAGCAGGGTACCAAAAGGTAAAAGAGTGACAAGACTAGGCTTAAAACATCTCAGGCATCAATCGCTCTTATTAATGTAGCTCACTAGATAATTTCTTGTCCAACAAGATGTGAAAGTAGCAAATCTCACAAGTCTAAAAATCACCCAGTCAGTAGAAATACTACAGAAACAGAGAAACTAAGCTGCTATCAGACTGTCTTACTACAAAGGCTATTATTGTGGCAGAGTCCTTTTCTGAAATAGGGAATTTCAGCTTCTCAATGTATTTTTGAGAACTTGGTACAAACAATGGGGAAGTTTAACAACACTGAAGTAATCCTGTGGCTCACATCTTCCATCGGACCTCATATTCAGTAACAGGTAAATTGCTTTTGTGGAATATGCTTGTTCTGCAGCTAAACAGAGATTCAGGTGAAGAGAGTTCTTCGCAAAGTGGTTTAACCATTTCTAAGACTGTCTGGAAATATTGGGAGATTCTTTTGCCTCTGTCCTATGAAATGGTGACCAGAGACTTGTCTCATATGGTTGCCCTGCAGTCAGGAAAACTTGGTGCTTATTCCCAGTTCTGACCAAGTCCTGTCCTTTTGGAAATTTCAAAGACAGTAAGAAATAAATATTAATTTTTCGTAATTTCTATCTGTAACAAGCACTGTCCACTCTGAGGGTGCCTGTTTGCAGTAGCTTGACACAAACGCAAAGCAACAGCAATGATTCATGTCAAGCTTAAGGTAACAGAGTAAAATTTTCCTTGCAGCACTTCTTTCCCCTGTCTAAAACAACCGATGTGCTGCCAAAATTATCCCAGTACCCAATGTACGAGCTCTTGATGATCAGGCTGTGATGAGGCAAAACAGTCAGAGATTTGGCTAAAAAAGGAAATGTTCTAGAAGTCCTTGATCGTCTCATCAAGTCTGTGGGTAAAGGATAGCTGGCGGAGCTGCCTTAGCAGGACTGTCAAAATATCTCTGACAAAATTTTCCTCAAAAGAATCTTAACAAAACTAAGCAGTCATTGGTAAAATCAACAACCCTGTCATGGATTAGAAACCAAAAGACAGAAAACAGAGCAAAAATAACATAACAAATTTCAGCATTGCAGAAAGTTAATGTTTAGGTATCTCGTGTTCCCTGATTGGGCAAATGATGCTGATAGTCTTAGCAGCAGTATAAAAAAGAGGTGAATATTAGTATAATCAAGCAACAGATATCAATTTATCACTCCAGATAAATGCTCCACATTTAGATAAACGTGCACACATTTTTTATTCATGTTTACATGTAGGGTAAGACAGACCCCACTTGCTAGCCTCTGCCCACAGGAATAACTAAGCCATCTCATTTGCATGTAGAGATTTAACTTGGGTTTTGTAAACAAAACTGTATATTAGAAAGACTGAAAAACACACCACTGTATCTACTGAATGTCCTCAGGGCCTTAAGAAAGAGAGATGATTTCCACAAATCATCTGCAAAGAATCTTGTTTTCCTGGAACAAAATAGTGCTATGCACCATTTTACGATACTTAATGAAAACCCTAGGCTCTTGTTGCAAGTCTTTCTTGCATAAGGGGAGGGACCTCATAGTCCTTATAGTTCTTACAGGGTTTGGTCCTATATGCAGCCAAATTCAGTGGGTTGTGAAGGTGCTTGGTACCAGGCAGGAGCAAGCCTCTAACCCTTCAATTGTTAATAATGACATTTCCTTCAGGACTATACTACATCCATAAATTTTTCCAGCAAGAAAATCTAGCAGCCACTCAGGGAGAAACTATAGGACAATTGCAAGGGCCTCAACAGCTTTGAGGCAGTGAGAGTCCTTCACAAAACCAACTGTTCAGGAGCAAATCCCATCACCTCTCCACCTCCCCCTCATCACTGCCTTACACACACTAGCAGCAATCAATTGGCCCCCAGCTGGCAGGCACACTATTTTTTCTATTTAACAACCTCCAGGGTGGTCTCTTTCACTAATCCCCCAGGCCGTACAACAGACCTGGAGCTGAAGTAGCTTCTGCAGTCAGCTGTTGGGAGGTACATAAAATGGAGCAGCGATGCTTGTTGGCAATGAGGCATTCCTTTAAGTATTTTCCTCCTCGCCCCCTCCCAAGCACACCTTTACACTTCTTACATGTTATGCATTTGTTGCTTAATCTTTCTAAGATTAGAATGAGATTTAAAGGATGGATCGGGGCACTGAATATAACGTTTAACTGTAACACTTCTTTACCCTTAGGCTCACAAGCATGTTTAACAATTGTTTAAAAACTTGCTGCTGAGGATTCTCCCACATTAGGATGGCCATTCCCTGTGGTCCAGCTGAAGTGCTGCCCAAGCTGTCCAATGCAAGTTTAAGATTTCAGCACTACAGAAAAAGAAAAAAAGGCTTTTGAAGACACAGGGAAGTGGTTTTTTTGTGCTTTCATTCATCTTTAGTTCTTCTGCTGAGAACTTCTGATTGTTGTTGTTAAATGCCATATGTACACAGTATGTATTTTTAACACTGTGTTTTCCTTGGGTATATATTTATGGGCATATGTTCCCGTGTTATTTTTGAATACCAGGACAGTTTACAACTTCTGTAGTGTTGGGGTGTGCTGCCTATCCTCCACTGAGACACAGAGGACAAGTCCTGAGCTTGTAAATCTGCTTTTCTAGCTCAAGCCTTAGGGAAGGAAAGCAAGGAGAAAGGCAACAAAATATTATTTTAACTCTGGAAGCTTCCGGTACAAATCAAAGTGGAAAATGGAGATGATACACAACATAACAATTTTTAAATGAACCAGTTTGAAATATCCCAATATACCATAAGAAATGTGAGTCCATGAATGCTTCCAGTAAACCCTGCTGTGGAGTGCCAAGCAAGCCGGCTCAGTTTGTGGAAGCAGGTTAACAGTACGGCACTTCACACGGGCTAATTTCCTCTGCTGCTCAGAGTAAATACTGCTGCATTTCCGTGTGACCACTGCTCCTCACACCTGAATCAACTCATTTAGCTGCAGAGATAGCACATCCCAAGGTAGCAGTTTACAGGCTACTAAATACGAGAGCTGGTGGAAGACATTGCAGGCCAAGGAGTTACTTTGGTGCTGTTAATCTATATAGTTGCTCTGCTACCACCTCTCCTAGGCATTTGGTGTGATGGATTTGGTCTGAGCTATGCACGTGTAACGTGTCGAGCTTCTACGTTTTCCTGTGAAGTAAAGTAAAACTTTACTGATTAGTCCTGTCCGTAGAGTTTCCCTTTCTTCCCACAGTCAGCTGGCGAGTAACTCCTAGTTTGTGTCTTTTGCTGTCCATGTGCTTTTTGCTTTCGTCTTCTTCGCTCTACCTTGTTGCCCTTTTTTTTGGTCTCAGAGTTGAACTTTTTCTCATCCTGGGAACTTTTTCTGGTACTCTTTAGGGAGATGAGAAGGGGGTCTTCAACACCAGCCCAAAAGAGAAAACACTGTGATCCTCAGAGGAAGGATTGCTCTTGCGTTCAGGAGCTGCAGGTCCCAGGAGCTCACCAATATGCTCCTTTGCCCTTGCAAACAAAAGATGAGTTTCCTGCGGACAAGGAAATCTCCTTTACCTCCTCAGAGCTGGCAAGGCTGGAGTCAGCTCAGTGCCCACAGAGGGGTCCCCTTTGGCAGCAACGGGAAGCGTACCTTCTTCTTCCTGCGTGAGTACTCTCTCTATGGGACTTAAGCAAAGGCACAAAACTGACCTTTAAATCCTGGATATATTCACCAGGCCAGCTTCTCACTGAGTAACTTCAGTGCTACCTGACATTAGCATCCCGTAGGTTCAGTGGTAGCTCAGAGACACACCGTCCCCGAGCAGAGCTCCCATTGATCCTCCACCCTCAGATCTGAAAACAGTGGGCTACATTCTCAGATAGTTAAGCCAATATAGCTCAGTTACTTTATAGCATTTTATACATGCTGTGGTCCTGGCCCATTTTTTCAGCTTTATGCTCTAATCACTTGTGTAAGCAGTGTCAGAATTTGGTCCTTGGAACAAATAATATCTTTTGAAGATAGATTCCTGGAAGATGAGGTAGAAATGTTTGATGCTGGTAAACCTTACAAAAGGATTTAAGTTAGCTAAGCTGATTGGAAGGAAAACCAGTTAAAATCCTGATAGTAACATCAATGCATAAAACAGAGCACTCCTAAAATAAAATTAAAATAGGTCAGAAGTTTTCAAATTAATACTTTCATTCACTCTGTCTGCTGGAATAGGTTTTGTGGAATCACTCATCATTTTAATGCCCTTAATTCATCCCATTTAAGAACTAAATATTACATAAATTATTATCAAAGTTTTCTTGTACCACTTATCTTATTTTTAACAACTTAAGAACTATTACCAAATATATACACCACACACATTAAAATGTGCAGAGACCACAGAACATTTAGATTAATACTAATGAGATAATCCACCTGCCTATTTCACTGCACAACAGCTGCACAGATTTAAAAGGGTTCAATTAAACTTTATTCAGTGCATAGATAATTGATCCAATGTGGAGAATGATGTCACTGGTAAGTTAAAAAATATATTTTACCTTTTAAAATAAAATTGCTCCATTAGAAAAACTGGAAATATAAACCTGTCACATAAATCATTCTGGAAACTTTGTTTTATAGAGCAACAAAAAGAAGGAAAATGAAATAAAATCACAGCAGATACAACATACAGCATGCCCATTATTTCATTTCCTCTCCAAAAGGGGCAATAGAAATCTAAATGAGACATTGCTGTTGCTCTCCTTCCATATGCGAAGTTCAATTAGTTTTTGGTATTTCACCGTATTTTTTTTTATCTTTTATGACAGCTTCCATTTTCTTAAAGGTTTTGCCTCCCTACCCTCCACAGGAATGAAACACCACCATTTTCCTATTTTAATTATTAACTTTAGATGGCACCAAACCTGTGTAAGATGGTCTTTTAATAACTAGGGAGGAATTAAACTTTAAAGATCTGTCCTGCCCACCATCTGCCTGGGACACAGTAATGGTTGCTCTGGGAGCCATGGGTGGACTACAAGGACACACTCAGGCCTCTGCTCCAGGCTACTGAAAACAAAAGTACAACTTCTTGCAAAGTTTGTACCTCTTCATATTTATGGTAGTGGACTGCAAAATACATTACTTAATTTCTTGATACAACACAATGTTGTTTTTGACACTGCTAGTGGCAGCCACTAATCTATTCCATCCACTTCATGTCAAGATGATTGTCATGATTTAACCCCAGCCAGCAGCTCAGCCCCACGCAGCTGCTTGCTCACTTCCCTCGGTGGGATGGGGGAGAGAACTGGAAGAGTAAAAGTGAGAAAACTCATGGGTTGAGGTAAAGACAGTTGAATAGGTGAAGCAAAAGCCACGCACACAAACATAGCAAAACAAGGAATCCATTCCCCACTCCCCATGGGCAGGCAGGTGTTCAGCCATCTCCAGGACAGCAGGGCTCCATCACGCCTAACGGGGACTTGGGAAGACAAACACCATCGCTCCGAATGTCCCCCCTTCCTTCTTCTTCCCTCAGCTCTATATGCTGAGCATGACGTCCTATGGTCTGGGATCTCCCTTGGGTCAGTTGGGGTCAACTGTCCTGGCTGTGTCCCCCCCCCAACCCCTTGTGCCCCCCCAGCCTCCTCGCTGGTGGGGTGGGGGGAGAAGCAGAAAAGTCCTTGGCTCTGGGTAAGCACTGCTCAGCAGTGATGGAAACATCCCTGTGTTTTCAACACGGTTTTCAGCACAAATCCAAAACAGAGCCCCATAGTAGCTAGTATAAAGAAAATTAACTCTATCCCAGCCAAAACCAGCACAATGATACAATCATTATTAGAGAGAAAGAAGAATGAAAGATAATAGTAATCTATCCACCAAGGCATTAAGAGTTCCCATCCTTACAACACTTTGGTGGCTATCCAGAGTTGGCATTGAAATAATAACAACTTTAAGCTGAGACTGTCAAAGTGATTTACTTTGAAAGGGGCTTCTACAGAGAGAAACTGAGGAAAAGGTGATTTAACCCTCATATGCCAACAGTAACAGGTTTCTCCATCGCAAAGGGAAGTTTGAACAACTTTCTTCTCACTCACTAGCATGTAGTATGCTCACCAATGTGATGAGGCTACGTTCTTCCTGCTTATTTCAGGGCCCTCTATCCTTTTGGCCATGTGAGGGCTGACCTGGAGATGCAGCTGTTAGATACGCTTACAACACCTGAGTTGCTTTCCAGCAAAGCCAGATGTCCACAGTCCCCACTCCTGCCAGAGGTGGGATATTCTGCAGTGCTGCTAGTGCACCCCAAAGTGATGGGGACTTTGGACCTGGTTTCTTGACTCACTTGAGCAATATATCTCAGTCAATCAAGGTTGGAAACAAATTTTATGAAACTGGACTAGTCACTGGATCATGATACTCTTTAACTGTTACGGTACAATATGTGACAGTAGGTATGTATCTGCTTTCCACTGTGCATGTAAAACTTACTATTGGTCTGACTTTAAACAAGCAAAACAGTACTTAGAAAAGTAGTCCTACAAAAACAGGGTATTTTTGTTAGCTGTGTACAGCTGTGTACATGTTAGACCGGTTTCTGGCAAGTGAAATAGGGTAAGCATGAATGCCAACTGCATGCCTACACCATGTGCAGAGGTGAAGATACATATAGAGTAAATCACACTCTGCAAACTTTAAGCAGACCTCACTGAGATTCCCTGTCTTATCTATGATTTTGGATTGTTGCCTCACAAAATTTAGTGTAATTAAAGTTATAGATATATTTCAGACAGACAGATATATACACATATTAATATACATACACATAGTACAGTTCATTATTCTTGACTGTGAGGGCTTATGACTATTGACACTGTCAATTTTTATCTCATTACTCATCACTGCTTACTCTGAGTGCTAACAGTATATTTCCACGGAGTTTGTGTGTGCTGCAATGTAAATTCTGACACTGCTAGTGTCAGTCACTAATCTACCTCATTCAGTTCATGTCAAGATGATACATCACAATGCTCAACAACTGTCAACCCTGCTTTAAATAGATCTACATTTTTCTCAACTTTACAATTAAATATACATATATATATATATATGTATATTCAGTTCCACAACAAGTTCTGCTTTTACAATATGACCATGAAAGCCAACCTAAATATTTTCCAAAGAAATTACTTGGTGGGGTGGGGGTTTTGTTGTTTTGTTTTGGTGCGGTTTTTACAAAACACTTTAGAAAACTGAAAGCAAACTGAAAAAAATCCAGACATGTTTAAATTTGTTTATAGGCCCAGATTTTTTCCCTCCAAGCATTAAAAACTTATTTTCTCTCACTGAATTGTCACTTCTCCGTGCTTACTAGCACTGGTTTGTAACATTTCCAAACTGATGTTTAAAAATGCTCACAAATATCACAGGTTTTCAGTATAATTTTAAAGGAAAACCTACGCTTGGTACCATTTAATCTTCCTCCTTTTCTGGAGTTACTCCTCTGTGTCACCATTTCTGTGCTTTAGTTCATGTTATTCCCTACGGAAAGCCCAAACTATGTTTATACGTTCTTCTGCTTCACAAATGTTACTATACTTTTGTTGTAGAGCTCCTGATGATATACTCTATTCTTCCTTTACCTAAATTTATCATTCCATTTGACTCTTTTGTGCTTTAATATTCAGTTGCCTCTTTCTCTTGCCCTGGTCTGGCCAGCGGTCTGTTTGGGCAATTGGGTGCATGTGGTTGTTTTAGCCGATGTTGCAAATACGAGGCTCTGTCTGCTGCCGTACCTGGGCCTCTGCAGCCAGACTTTGCAGGCTGAGCACTCCTCTGAGGGCAGGACCGGGGAACGCGTTGAGGTAAGGGACCCCCAGACCAGGACTTGTGCCTCTCTGCCTGTCTGCATCGGCCCAGTCGTAAACGGGCTCGTGTTTGGATCAACAGGGAACAAGAGGGGGCAGAGGGTCTGTCGGGCTCTCCTTTGTACTGACAGGTGCTAAGGAGCGTTGAAAAGGGAAAAAAACCGTAGAGGAGGCTAGTGAGAATAGGTAAGGTAACGAACCTATAAAAGTGGTATAACATGGATGTTACATACGTGTACATTTCTGGTGAACCTGAGTTCCCAGCCAAACTATGTGCATATAAATGTTCTCCAGGAAAGCGTACTAAGGTTTCTCATCCTTTGCAATTCTAAAAGGCAAGTTGCCGTGATATGAATAGCCTGGAAAAATATGTGTTTTAACAATTTTTTGAACTGTGCAAATGTGATAAAATATCTTTCTCTCTTTTTTGTCTTCTTAATTTTTCCCATTCACATTCAGCTGGGGTTTAGTCCTCAGCAAGACTAGAACCTTGAATGTTTTAAAGAAATGAGATTTTGAAATAGAGAAGAATAATGGACAATTTAGTGCTGCAGCTGCACAATATAACTACTATCTCTCATTTTTTACAGCAAAAGAAGTTGCATTGATCTGGACACAAACAGACTTAAGCACACAAAAATCTGTGGCGCACATGAAATGGATATGGTTGAATCTATTCCGATTATTTCATTGATTATGTGCATTTATTCTCCAATGTATGAACTTACACATGTATGAGAACTTCAGAGAAATGCATTCAGTGCCTAGCAGGATTTTCAAAATAATCTAACCTTTGAAAACCCCATTGGGAGCCTACCTACATTTTTAAATGCCTAAATATGCTTTAAAGCCTGGTCCTCTGCAACCATAATTTTGTCCTCATATAAGAATGTGCAACATGGTGTTTGAATCTTCCTCCAAATTTGTGTGGCTTTCTGACATTGCACGCTTAATAAAATAAACATAAGGGGAAAGCGAAGACCAGTTTTGTTTTCATACTGATTTATAGAAGAATACATTAAAACATGCATGTTATCTGTGCAAAGTAAGCATAAAAAAAGGTAACATGCTGATCTTTCTTTTTGCTCATTTTGCATAAGTGAAAAGACATAATGATAAGAAAGAGCAATGGCGATTTAGTCCATTGATCTAACAAGTAAGTGCCTATTTACAATGGACTAAGCAATATCACAGGTGGAATTTTAGGGAGAGCAGTAATTCTGTTCTAGTTAGCATAAGAAATTCAAAATAAGTTTGTTTATATTAATGGAATTACTTAAATCCACCGGATCGCTAAAAATAGCCTGGTTTTACATGGTGTAACTGAGAACAGGATTTAACCCATAAAGCTAATTTAACTTTATGGATGAGCACACACAACACACAAATAATAATCAGGAAATCAAGAAGTCATATTTCCCATGGCAAACATAACTCATATAGATTGCAGAGATGTAGATTATATGAATGATTAAAATGTAGCAGTAATAGGAAATACTACCTATGTACATGGAGGTCAAATTTTAATTCCTGTGGGAACCATAACTTTGAATTTTCTGACGTGTGTATTTAAATTTTCAGACATAATGTTGATTTTCATGTTGAACATAATTTAGTTTTTGGAATCACACGTACCGTCCCCATACTACTCGGTTCACCTCTCGGTAAAGTATGCTTTTGAAGTAACAGTGTATAATATGATAGCTCTGGCATAGCTCTGATTAATTGAGCTGCTGCCTAGGAGTTATATACACACCGCTTGATACCTAAAAATCTGGTCTGCTTTGAGTGAGGACTAGATTATCACTACTTATTCCTCTCATGAGCAAATAAACCTAATAGCAGTGTTATGGATTCGGGAAAGGTTTCAGATGCAAACGTGGTAGGCTGCACAGCTAAGACATATATATATCCTTTATTTAGGATGACAAAAAACTTAAACATATCTTTCAGTACTGTCTCATACAAACACAGTACATCACTAGCCTGGACACCAAGTTATTTAAAGCTATTATTTAGTACCATAATAAGTAGCAATTTAAATACAACGTAAAATCATTACATTGTCTTGTTTACTACTGATGTTAATGTCAAGCTGACGTGTAATACTCAAAAAAAGGCAGCCTATGATTTGTTATCATTAAACTGTCAGTTCTGTCATGTGTTAGGCATAGATTCATACTATACTTCTTTCAGCATATCACTTTATTTTCTATCAGTCAAAAACCAAAGTGTTTTAATTGTGTCTCTGCTATTTTTCTATTAACTGTTTCGTGCATTTTTTCTCTGGCCTTTTAATTGCAGTTTAATAGTGGTCATTAACACATTAAGGGGTGTTAGAAGAACATTTGAAGTCCTCTTGACTTCTACCAAAGTTGACACTTCAATGCTAGAGTAATTTCAGCTATTCATTTATTTAATAGTGACCTATGCAAATGTGGAACCATGTCATTTTACAAATTGACTGTAATAATTAACTAGAAAGGCAGAGTAAAATGAAACAGGTTATAATTAGAATAAAACTGCTACAGTATTACGTCAGCTAGAATAAAATAATCTCAAATGATTAAATTGGTTTCAATTATTAAGAATCAGTTTAATGTACCCACTGTTCTGATTTTTTACATTTCTCTTTTTTGTGTGCATTAGATGTCACCTCATACAATTTATGCATTTTATTCATCTTGGTAAAACAGGCATTACAAAAGTTTAATTAAGTAGTAAAAGACTTCATATTATTCCGTCGAATTCTAAATTAGTTGCAGAGAGAAATGATAGTGCATAGTACATACCATTCATACACATTTCAATTAGATGCATCTATTGTTAGCTAATATTCCTCTACTCCAGTGTATAGATAGAGGTACCGATATAGAGGGATAAGTACACACAGAAATAATGGTGTTGGCTCCCACAGTATGTTTTTAACTCACATGAACAATACAATTTTCAACTATATTATTTAGATCTTTATCTTCAGGGCACTCATATCACTATTCATGATAAATATGGAATTTTAAAATTACATTTTCCCTAAAACTTTCACCTTGCTTATTCAGTTGTTCATTTTACAGATCATGCATATATAGACAAATACGCAGATAGACGTATATATGTGTATGCTTGTAGGTACATACAAGCCTACATGAGATAGACATATTTGATAATAGGCAGCATATACAAAGTCGTATGTTGAAACCAAAACATTATTTTGATCCCACTTTTCAACATAGTGGTACATCGGCAAGTCTGTTTTCTTTGGCTCTACTTGCTATCTGCTTGCCATTTGTAAATTCAGCTTTGAGCATGCTGCAAATTAATGCTATACATACGGGCAATGGGGTGGCCAGCTTCTGCTTTAAAGCTGTTATATTTAAGATGCATTGAGTTTCTCCTTTCTACTTATATAGTTTAAAATTATTGTTAATTAAAATTAGACCTTTTTTATTTGAACAAGTCTTACTGTATTGCTTGCTGGACTGATCAAGTACCTTCAAGAATTATGCCTTTAGTCTTTAACATTTTAGTTCAACTTATAGAAGCTTGTTTGTTTGTTTCCAAATGATGTCTCTGGAAAGGAAAATACCCTTAACAAATTCTTAAACAAGAGTAAATGATGTCTCACCAGCCAACAAATATCAACTCCAATACTTTTTGTATCTTCTCTTGTCCACATAAGCAGAACCCTGGGGAGCCAGGCCAAGCTGTTGACAGTAGTTGATGCAAAGGCTAGAGAAAAAGTATATCCAGTGATGGAAATGATGGAAATGCGGCAGTGGTATTTCAGTGTCTTTACCAAAAAAGAGACAATTTGTCATTGTTTGAGCTCCATGTTTATCTCCACATAAAATCACCAGTGACATTCTAGTAATAAATAAAGTGCGTGGATTTGCCAGTGCAGAAAATCCATACGTGTGAATATATTGTTATAATTTTGGTGTGACAAAACCATAGTCTGTACTCCTCATAAAAATCCAGTCCTGCTTCAGTCTTATCCCCATCTGCTGTGACTTCTGTGTGGATCCTTCAGAAAATCCCTGTTCTGCAGTGAGGCTACAATTTCTGATGCTAAGGTTTGTAACTATATATCAGACTGTAGGATCATTGGCTAAAGTTACTGTTTTAAAATATATTTCTCATTGCTCCTCTGATGTATTGAATTCCAGCAGGGGTAGTTATATCAGTAACTGAGTGCTTGTGTGCTGTATTCATTATGGTTTTGACAGGACTTTTACAGTCTCCCTTAAGCAGTAGTAAACAGTGTTATGTGAAACGTCAGTGATCTCAGGAGCATTTTTCTGTGCAAGCATCTTTATCAGTAGAAATGCAGTGATGGATTTTTTTGAAAAACATTATGGTGTGCAAAACAATTGGTGATGATGAGATGCTATCATCAGCAGAACTGTTTTTGGAAGAAAGGAACCTTACTGGTAAGCTTGATGTTGGTTTCAGCATAACAAGCCTAGAGGGACAAAACGCTGTTAGCAAGCTACACCTCCCACAGATTTGGTTACGAAATCGATTGTGCTCCATGGCATCTCAAGATCACTAGAAGTCCTGAAGCTCCAGGCAGGTAGCTTCTGCCCCAGCTTCCTAGGGAGAGGTTCTGGGAACCTGGGAACCTTTGACCCCAGGCCACCAAACAAGCTGTTGAAAATCCCAGAGACTTTAGCTTCATGAGGCTGGATGCTGACACAAGACAGTGAGTTTTCCATCTTGTGAAGGAGCTTTCTGACCTATCTGTCACACTTGCTAAGAACACTTCAACACATTCCAAATGGAACTAGACTTCTTTTTATTGTATTGTAATTAATATTGTGCAGTTGCAATAATGTATTTATTATTAATTACATTTTCCAAATGTAATTAAATTTCTTTGTGTGGAACAAAGACAATCAGTAGATCGCAATTAACTGTATTTCTTCCAAAAAAATAATTGATATGGCAGATTATGGTAACTCAGTGCAAATAACCCATTCCTGTATGTCTTATAGCTGTTAAGTACGGATAATTTACACAAATAGTTACTTTATACTAGACCAATTGCTTTGCAGACCTTTGTGATGCATTTGCTGGAAATTTGCTTTTTGAGCGCTTCCTACCACATTTTTGCAAACATCAAACAGCCCAAAGATGGCATACATAGGAGTTTGAAAAATGCATCTCAACTTCTCAAAGAAATACAGGAAAAGAAATATTGACGTGTGCAAATTATGGAATAATGTATATAGAACTTTACAAGAAAATAGTCTAAAGAGAATTCGGCAGTCTTTGTATAAAAGAATGGGGAAGACTTGACTATCGTGTGACTGATGTGTGGCGGGGATGTCCAGTGGCTATAAGAGGAAGCTGACAGGCAGACTGACTGGGTAACATTGCTGTTGAGCCTTTGGCAAATCATCAGATTTTTTTCAGTCTCCAGTCTACAAAATACCTGCAACCCACTCCTCACCCAAAAAGAAGCATGAAACAGGCCTTGTGTCAGTATGTCAGGGAGGATTCATCTCTTTCGACTTTAGTCAACTAAAAATTTGGCATATGATCTAAACTTGTCTTAGCTCCTTTTATAGAATCACAGATTAATTTATGTTAGAAGGGACCTCTGGAGGTCCTTTCCTGCTGCTCAGTGTCAGTGGAGAATGAAAGACAGCTACTCTGAGCCATAACAGCTAACTTAGCTTTTAGGCAGCTGTAGGACTTTGTAATTCAATGATGGGATTTAGTTTAGATAACCTAGCCTCCCCTAAATGACTTAGTTTTAGTTCAACTCTACTATTTCCAACTTTCAGCCATAGCATGGAGTAAAAAGAGCCTACCTATCCTGTTAGCTACCCTGAAACTTACTCAGTTCCTGATTTATCACTTCCATGGCAGACGGAAGAGGAATATAAAATTAATCACATGTGTTGGCTCAGCAAATGTGTGTTACAGTATCTCTAAGATCTTGGCCGAACAAGACCTGCATATGTTGAAGGGAAAGAAATCAAAATAAACCTCTCTGAGACCAGTTTCTTCCTTTTCTTTCCCTAATTAGTTTAAGGGAGAGAAAGCAAGAGAAAAATGTAGGCTATGAAATGCTCCAGCCAGGAGAAGAGAAGCAACAAAACAAGGATCCCGTTAAACAATACTACTGCTGCAGCTCATCCTTCAGAGCGCTGGTAATCTTCAGCTTACTCCACGTGGGCCCACAGCTTTCACCCCTACAGAACACCGTCATCAGTTACGTCATCCCCTCATCCATCAAAGCTTTCCTGCTCTTCCCTCTAGAAAACTACCCTCTTTGTGAAGTATTGTCTCGTTAAACAAAATTGAACTCTCTATTCACAAAAGTCCTTATTTTATTTAACTGCATCAGCAAGAAGGATGGTAGAAGAAACACTCACTTACAAAAACAGGAAATGGGAAAGAGAACAATCTGTAAACCTTCTTTATGCTATGACAACTCAAACAACTCTTCCTATATTAGTTTATACTAGTTGCAACACTTGACTGTCAGAAATTAATCACTCCTTCTTTGCTTTGTCCATTTTTTTTGCAGAATCTCTAGGGATCTTCCAACTTTACCTATCTAGCAACCATCACTTTGAATTCTTTGCACAAGCTACCTTCATTGATCCATCATACTTACGTGTCTTTTCATATTTTTTCATACTCTTCCATGGCCAAAAATAAAGCTAAAAAATCTCCAAATCTCTTTTCCTTTTTAATAGTCCTATTATACCCATCTTTAACAGTTACAATGTCTTCCTTATAAGAGATGTCTGGGAGTGGAGTCACCAAGTTCAACAGTACTGCTTGCTAGACTAAGTGGTAAACTGCAGGAGTTTTGGAGAGTTCCCAACTGGACTATCAGCTGAGGTCTCTACAGACTGAAGGAAAACACATGGGGCATGAGACAGGACCACCTTCCCTTTCCTCCATTTTGCTTGAACTTGTAGTGAGGTAATAGTTGTGCACCTGTAAAGAGCAATTTGCTATTGAATGAAAAGGTTCTTATAAACATGACTTGGACTGAAGTGGGTGGGCTCATACAAGCAGTGCTGGCATGCTTAGATTTATAACACAGTCATGGCATGACAGGAGTCCGTGGCATTTATAAAGATGGAAGAATTGGGTTTTCTCCTGGCAAACATTATTCTCATTCTGGTTTTTTTTCCCCATAAGAACTTGTCTGTTACATAAAGCAATTTGTCTTCAGAAACAGCAATAACATCAATGATGGGTGGCATCATAGATTGTCCTAGTATAAGTTTCGTTGATGAAGTGAAAAAAGTTGTTTGTAGCTACAGTACTGATTGTGGCTACTAGCTTTTTCCTTTTGTAATTCCCATTTCTCAACTTCATACGAGATTGACACTAAGCTTTGTCACTGACAGCGTGCCTATTTCAGTGACATTCACACAAAGAAAACGTGTGAAAAACTGAAATGAGAAGGTTCTGTTTGTAGATTGTTGTAATGCAGGAAAATAAAATATGTGCTGAATGTGACTAGGCAGAACTTTAGAAACAAGAATCCTATTAGTTCTTTCCTTTTTGCTAAAGGCATATTTGACTTTGCTGTCAATAGCACTTGCAACAGTGAAACAGAAAGGAAATGTGTACCCAAATTGCTAAACTTTGACTACTGGCTCAAAATATAGGTGCACATTTGGATATTAATGTATTTTTCTGGCAATGCGTATACAGCAGAACTGATTCTCACAGTGGTGATGAATGATAGTATGGAAAATTTTAACTTGTTTCCAAAATTTACAGCTATTTTTATCAAAGGCTAAACCCCAGCTATGAATGTGAACATCCACAGACTCAGTCTGATATCCAATATGAGTCCAGATGAGTCCATCTCTCTGTATGATCGTCTTCTGTATTTCTATCTTCCAGTCTCCTTGATTCTTTTTCTTGATTTGCACATAGTATTAGCCTGCCATTTAACTTTAATTTTTTAAGCTAACTAGAAAGAAGGGGCTGAACAAATATTGGAAACATTTTCTTTGAGTATCCATTTGAATTAAACAGCCAGGTAACATTTGACCATGTTTGTGACCCTTTCATGTTTGCTTTTCATGAATTTTCAAGTGTTTGATCTCTGTTAGGGAATGGATTAGCAAAAAGCAAATTTGTAATTCAAATGCTGGAAACTCCACCAGCACCAATTTAAAATTGTATATTCAGATATTATATTTGAAATTTGAAATTCACATTGATTTGATTAATGAAGTGAGTTGCAGCCAGCTCATGTGCCTCTGAATGCCTGTTATTTCACCTGGGGAGGAAAGTGATAAGGTCTTTTCAGCAACCTTTCTACCTAAATCTGATTCTGTTTTTTCAGTCCTGTTTGTGCCTTCGTGTGATTTAGTGCAGCCTCCAGGTGGTTCTACCTTCTTCTGGTGGTTCTAACTTCAATTATGAAAACCACCAACACTGCTACTATGCTGGGTTGGTGAGCAGATCAAACTGGACAAGCTGGCATCTGGGAAAAGCAACTCATGTCAGTGAAGAAGGATATGTGAGACTTAATTATTTGTAATGTTGGGATGGAGTGTACCAGCAATATATTTATTGATTCTAGTAATTCTTACCTAATTAACAAATGTACAGTTTCACAAATAGTTCAGGAACATAAAAAAAGTGACATTTTAAGACTAAATTATTCATTGCAAATTATTCATTGAGTTCTGATGGCACAGATAGATGAGACGGGCTGTTCCTTTCATCTTTGTTGTCTTGCAAGGACGAGTGCCAACTGTGTGTTGTCACTTGACAGAATGTGAAGGATGCGCCAAAACCACGTTCCCAGTGAAATACAAACACTGCAGTCATACTTGCTGTGTTCTGTATACATGACTGTTCAAGCAGTAAAGCATGTGAAATGGATGAACCTCAAAACATTTCTGAAGCTGAGAAGTCTCATAAGATGACTTTTTTTTTTAAGATTGTTTTTTAATGCATCTTCTCTTGCCACCCATTCTGCCCCTGGGACAGTCAGTTAGCTAATATCCATGGGGAAAATGGTCTTTCCTACTATGCACAATAACTTCACATTAAAACTTCAAAGCTGTTTAAAATACACTAAAAGGAGTTCTAATTTATTCTTTTTTCTTTCAACACTGGCAAAACCCCTCAATCTCTGCATTTTTCTATCAAATTCACTGCCTGTCCCCTCTTTCTCTCTCTTTTTTTTTTTTTTCGCCCTCCCCATGGGTGTGTTTGCTAAAGGACCAACATACTCAGGAGCATATTATCTAGGGACAGTGGAGGATGTCAGAAGGAACTGACCTTCATAAAAAGGCTGTTTTCTGTCCTGCATACACTCTCTATTTTTCATACTAATTGCTTTTTCTCTGTCAGAATTTATCCCTTTTTTTCCTGAAAAAAAAAAAAGAAAGAAAGAAAGAAAGAGTGATCTTCCTCCAGCATTTATTGATATAATGCTGAGATCATCACATTAAGGCTGCTGTGCAAGGAGAGGAGGAAGAGGGGAAGGGGGAGATGCAGGATGGCTTGCCCTAGCCCCCTGTTTCAGTGGGCTGGAGGATACTCCAGTTGGTTACATTATGAGCCATCCTTTACCTATTGGAGCAGCTCTCCTGGCTCCAGAAGACTGCTCTGGTGTAATTACTGTAATACCAGAAGGACAACTATTTTGTAAATAAGAAAACAGAGGCAAATAGATGGTAAGTGAGAAGCTGAGGGCCATATGTGGATTTTTCAGAACTACCAGGAGCAGAAAATGCAACCTGAGCTACAAACACATTTCTGTTCCATCAGTGAGCGGGCAGCTCGTGCTCTGGTGTATGCTATTCTTCCCAGCTGAGTTTCAGTCCAGTGATATATGCAAAGGATGGATTAAGACTTTTAAAAATTATTTAGAGCTGTTTTAAAAAGTGGACATGAATGTGTTAATACAGAAGGCTTTTCTTTTCTTCAGCAGAGTTCCATAAACTACTTGTGTTTGTTTATTACTGTGAAACCATTCCTCGGAATAGGGCAGTTACAAGATTGTTGGCTCAAACAGGTTTAGTTGATCCAAGATTTTCCTGTTAAAAGCTTAGATAAGCTTGAATCAGCAAATACTGTCCATCATCTTAACACATGGACACAAGGGGAGAAGTTTTAACAAGCACTGGCTGAAGTGGGAAAAGCTAAATGTAATAGATTATCCAGCTGAAAAAACAGACTGGAAATTTACTTTAGAAAACTCACCTTACAGAGTTTCGCCTAATAAACCACATACATATGCTGTACTAAATCTCATTTGATTTCAAAGAATCATCACAGAGAGCTATTTTACTCCTATTCCTGACAAAAATTTGGTCCTGCTCTAAAAGAGTATATACACTAGTTATGAACATTGTTTCTTCTGTTTTCCTGGGCTTACCTTTTTATTCTGAAAGGCTTCAGAAGCAGAATAGGTGAACTATTTGGGACAAAATCTGAGCAAACTTGAAAGTGAACCAAACCCCAAAAGATTTCTCCTTGAACTGTGAAAGGATACAGTTAATTTTTTTTTCCAACTTACTTCTTGTTTTCACACACCTCCAAAATTGCAGGTTGTATTTGGCACTGAAAGAGGGAGCATGGAAAACAATGGAAAAGTTTGTTCCTAGTGAATTTCCAGACCAGCTTTGCAGGCTCAGAGAGATGGACAGCTTGAATACGTATCAGACTGCAAGCAGGTTATCTGACCTAAACCAGCCCTTCCCTTATTTGTCTATCAGAAGCTCAGCATCAAAGTAATCTCTACTTTCCCATACAATGGCAACTTCCAGCATACTTCTGAACACATAGGATTGTCCTGCTGAGAGATTATTCCTAGAAAGATGACACATGAGGGGTTATATCATTTCACCATTCAATCCACATTTCTGCTCTGCCCCTGACAGTGACACAGGTCTCTCTCTCTGTCTCTAAAAAAACATACATATGTATTGAAAAACACATACTTTTAGAATCAGGCATATTGTTAGAAATGAATTATTGCCAGTAGTACCTACCTTCCATATTCTAGTAATATATATAGACAAATATTATAAATACCGTACTCTTGCAGCATGCTGTATTAACTTAGACATTCGGAATATATATAGTATGTATAGAAGTTATCTATTGTTCAGCAGTGATATCCTAACAGTGGGCTTGATTCATCTTAAATACCTCAATTCAGCTGTGTTCTAAGGGCTTTTTCTGCTACATCACAGATCTTTTTTTTCAAACCTTCCCCCAACTTTAAATCAAAATCCTGCATTTATTTTCCGTATCCCATTCTCCCAAATTAATCTGACAATTTATTTAATTTTAAAT